>NC_044921.1:11931878-12046253 GCF_003576645.1 Ipomoea triloba
AAAAAAAAAAAAAAAAAAAAAAAAAAAAAAAAAAAACAAAAACACTCCATTTAGATTCTCTAAACTTGTAAAATTTTTCTCATTCACCTAGCAAAACTTACTTTGAAATATAATTTAAGACTTTTCCATATCCAAAGTTAAGAATTGAACTTTTAACCTTTGATTAAAAATTGATAAGCCCCTCCCACTGAACCAAACACTCAAATTACTGTGTAAATACTAGTTAATTGTAAATATATTGATATACAAAAATAATCCATGTACTCTCAAAATTACTCTCAACTTTTACTTTCACTTGTGTTCAAATTTGATTGAAGGGAGAAAAAAAAATATAAATATCATAATTCCTTATTAAATTAAGCAATCAAGACAGGTAAGAAGTAAAAAAATGAGAATAAGATTTAAGAGTTTATGTTGAATTAGTCATTGATATAACAATAGGATGATTTTTAAAATAAAATAAAATAAAAAATTGCATTGGCCCATGCATGTAGCCTTAATTAGTTCGTGCTTGCATTTTGCTATCTGCATACAGCTGCTATATGATTAAGACAAGCTAGCTGTACCGATCGGAATTTATTAATATATGTTGTTGTCCTTGGGCTACTGTTTGAATAAGTCAATTTAAGCTAGCTGTATCGATTGGAGTGGCAAATTATTGTGGTCCACATAGCTCCCATGTTACGTACATGTTAGTATTAAATTTTATGAATTAGAATAATATACATTATAGGTTAGAATAATGTATATTATACATTATGTGTTTGAATAATAAAATTTCTAGGTTAAGATAATATATATATATATATATATATATATATATATATATATATGTGTGTGTGTTAGAATAATGTACTGTATAAGTTATAAAAATGGATATTACAACGGATTGCGGGAAAAAAAATTTGCATGAAACTTAAGAGCCAATACAAGTGTTATGTCTCCGCCTCCGCCAGTCGCCGCCTCCGCCTCCGCCAATCGTCAGTCGCCGCCTCGTCTCCTGCCGCCTCATCGCGAGTCCGTGCCTCCACCTCGTTGCCTCTGCCCTCTGGTCTCTATCTCTGCTGCCCTCTGGTCTCCTGCTCTGCTGACTGCTTCGCCACACTAAAATGGAGAATGAACAAAACGTCAAAACCTAATTGAAATAATTGGGCCCCGGCCCCAAATTGAAATTGAAATCTATACTATATATAAAAGCATTATCCTCCTTCAAAATTTCCCGCCCAAACGTAGGGGCATTTTAGTAATATGGTAATTATTATTCTAATTATAATTAATTAATATTATTCTATCATAATATTAGTAATTATGGTAATCATAATATATTATATATAGTATAGATTGGTAATTAGTTATTAGTAATTATGGTAATTCCTTATTAGTAATTATGGTAATTATTATGATAGTATATTTGTATTTTATAGATTAATACATATATGTGCATTAATGTAATAGTGTAATACCACTGAAAAATGTTTATGGTAATTAATTATTATGATAGTATATTTATATTTTATAGATTAATACATATACGTGCATTAATGTAATACCACTGAAAATTGTTTGTGGTAATTAATTATTATGATAGTATATTTATATTTTATTTTGTGGTAATTAATTATTATGATAGTATATTTATATTTTATAGATTGGTAATTAATTATTATGATAGTATATTTATATTTTATAGATTAATACATAATTATTATGATAGTATATTTATATTTTATAGATTAATACATATTTATTATGATAGTATATTTATATTTTATAGATTAATACATATACGTGCATTAATGTAATACCACTGAAAATTGTTTATAGTAATTAATTATTATGATTGTATATTTATATTTTATAGATTAATGCATATACGTGCAATAATGTAATACCACTGAAAATTGTTTATGTTAATTAATTATTATGATAGTATATTTAATACATATACGTGCAATAATGTAATACCACTGAAAATTGTTTATGGTAATTAATTATTATGATAGTATATTTGTATTTTATAGATTCATACATATACATGCATTAATGTAATACCACTAACAAATGTTTATGGTATAGATAGATTTATTTATTTATTTATTATGGTAGAAAATAATAATCTATATCTATATTATTTATTTATTATGGTAGAAAATAATAATCTATATCTATATCTATATAATAATATATAAAAAAATAATAATCTATATCTATATCTATATAATAATATATAAAAATATAATAATCTATATCTATATCTATATAATAATATATAAAAATATATTAGTTATAATTGTATGGAATTCTATTAATTATAATTGAATTCCATATATATCATATTCCAATACCTATTTGTTTACAATTCCATTTATTTATTAATATTCCAATACCTATTTGTTTACAATTCCATTTATTTATTACCAATTAAATACCTATTTGTTTACAATTCCATTTATTTATTACCAATTACATACCTATTTGTTTACAATTCCATTTATTTATTACCAATTACCAATTATTACCAAAAGATATGTTATTATTACGTTAATGGTGAAAACATATGAATGTCAATCAAATGAATTACCAATTACCAATAATAGCTCTGCATCTCTCTCTTTATGGCTATAAATAAAAGAAGAAAACTCAGTCAACCACCACCACCAATTTTAATCTCTCTTAGTTCTGTTGTTTTTCGTTTGTGAAAGCATCAATGTACATAGGAAGAACCACCCTTCTCAAAAAAAGTGTGACACGTTTTCTGTATTTTTTTTTTTTTTTTACTGTTCTTATCTTATCTTTTTTTTTTTTTTTGGTTAAATTCATTGCAGGTTCTTATATTTTGCAATCACAAGCGCGGGAGTTAATTGTTGGTAGCTTCAATTGTCGAAAGGTAAGCTAATTTGTCAAATAACTACAACTTTTATTCTAAGTATTAACTATTCTTTTTTAATTGATTTTTTTTAACTATTCGTTTATATCTGAAATCTTATATTTCCAGCTATCTTGATTCTTTAATTACAAATGTAGATATTTGGAGCCTAATAAGCAATGTGATGCAAAGGATAATGGATTTGTTAAGAGATGTGAAAGTTGAGAAGCAATTAATAGAATATTTTCTTGTTGAAATCATTGTCATTTTATGTTTTTGGGCATTAAAGATTTCAAATTTTAAATTTGTGTAATTTGTTTAAATATTAACATTTCATGGTTTTACATTACTTTGAATATGTAGTTGTTTTATTCGTTTATTCATGCCATGTTCATAGGTGAAATTATAGTTCAAAAAAATAATATTAAAAAATAATTAACTAAAAATTAAACGGCACGGAATTTAGGCCATTTGAAAAAGTCAATTAATATTAATATTTGATTGAAAATTGAACAAAAAAAGGAATTGAATTTATTTTGACAATTAGATTATTAAAATTATATTAATAATATTAATATTTACGAAGGAAAAAGAAAATGAATATATTAATCTTTCATTGGAAACATAATTGGCAATTATATTTTTATAATTATATTACTTATTAATTATATGGAAATGAATATTAAAATATTTTTATGAATGAAAAAGAAAATAAATATTACACACGGGAATCTGTTATTAATATTATGTTACTAATGCTAGTAATTGGCATAGGAATCGGGCCAAATGAAAAAGAAGATTAATAATAAAAATTCACTATAAATATAATATAGCTTTCCCTAAATTAGTAACCACCAAATGAAATATTAGCAAAAAATTATGAAGGAAAAAGAAATGGAAATGAATATATGAAGGAAAAATGAAATGAATATATTCATATTTCACTGGAAATATAATCGAAAATTATATTATAATTATAATTATAATATAATTTTCGATTATATTTCCAGTGAAATATTAATAAATTTATTTTTTTCTCATTCTAAATAATTAATATAATTATAATTATATTAATTATTTAGAATGAGAAAAAAATAAATTTATTAATATTTCACTAAAAATATATTCAACAATTATATTTTTATAATTATATTACTTTTCAATCATATGGAAATTAAAAATAAATTTGTATGAACGAAAAGAAAATAAATATTACTAATTGGCAAGGAATCTGCTATTAATATTTTCTTACTAATTGGCAAGGAATCAGGCCAATGAAAAAGGAATGGATGGAAAGCAATATTAATTCTTTTGATGAAGGAAAAAGGAAATGAATATACTAAAACGAAAATGGAATATTATGAAAAATAAAATGAATATATTAATATTTCAATGGAAATATAACACAACTTTTCCCTACGAAAAAAAATTAGTAACCACCAAATGAATGATTAGGAAAAAAATTATAAAGGAAAAATGAATGTAAAATAATATTAATTCTTTTTATGAAGGAAAAAGGAAATAAATATATTCAAAAGGAAATGAAATATTAGGAAAAATGAAATCAACATATTAATATTTCACTAGAAATATAACACAACTTTCTCTACACACAAATTAGTAACCACCNTTCTTTAATTACAAATGTAGATATTTGGAGCCTAATAAGCAATGTGATGCAAAGGATAATGGATTTGTTAAGAGATGTGAAAGTTGAGAAGCAATTAATAGAATATTTTCTTGTTGAAATCATTGTCATTTTATGTTTTTGGGCATTAAAGATTTCAAATTTTAAATTTGTGTAATTTGTTTAAATATTAACATTTCATGGTTTTACATTACTTTGAATATGTAGTTGTTTTATTCGTTTATTCATGCCATGTTCATAGGTGAAATTATAGTTCAAAAAAATAATATTAAAAAATAATTAACTAAAAATTAAACGGCACGGAATTTAGGCCATTTGAAAAAGTCAATTAATATTAATATTTGATTGAAAATTGAACAAAAAAAGGAATTGAATTTATTTTGACAATTAGATTATTAAAATTATATTAATAATATTAATATTTACGAAGGAAAAAGAAAATGAATATATTAATCTTTCATTGGAAACATAATTGGCAATTATATTTTTATAATTATATTACTTATTAATTATATGGAAATGAATATTAAAATATTTTTATGAATGAAAAAGAAAATAAATATTACACACGGGAATCTGTTATTAATATTATGTTACTAATGCTAGTAATTGGCATAGGAATCGGGCCAAATGAAAAAGAAGATTAATAATAAAAATTCACTATAAATATAATATAGCTTTCCCTAAATTAGTAACCACCAAATGAAATATTAGCAAAAAATTATGAAGGAAAAAGAAATGGAAATGAATATATGAAGGAAAAATGAAATGAATATATTCATATTTCACTGGAAATATAACACAACTTTCTCTACACACAAATTAGTAACCACCAAATAAAATATTAGGAAAAAATTATGAAGGAAAAAAGAATGGAAATGAATATTAATTTTGTTATGAAGGAAAATGGAAATGAATATATTTATAAGGAAATGAAATATTAGGAAAAACGAAAGGAATATATTAATATTTCACTGGAAATATAACACAACTTTCCATATGAAAAAATTAGTAACCAACAAATGAAATAATAGGAAAAAAATATGAAGGACAAAGGAATGAAGATCAATATTAATTCTTTTTATGAAGAAAAAATGAAATGAATATATTTAAAAGGAAATGAAATATTAGGAAAAACGAAATGAATATATTGATATTTCACTTGAAATATAGCATAGTTTTCCCTACAAAAGAATTAGTAACCAACAAATGAAATATTACGAAAAAATTATGATGGAAAAATGAATGACAATCAATAATTCTTTTTATAAAGGAAAAAGGAAATGAATATATTCAAAAGGAAATTAAAGTATTAGGAAAAATAAAATGAATATATTAATATTTCATTGGAAATATAATATGCAATTATATTATTATAATTTTATAAATTAAATATTAATTAATTTTATTAATTATTAATTATATTAATAAATAATACTCCATAATAATTAATATTTATTAACTAGAAGGTTGAACAATCCCCTCACCAACTTTAGATGTCGTTGATCAAATTAATTAGTACACATGTGACATGAACACTACAGAAGGTCGAACATATTTAATATATAATAATAATAATAATAATAATAATAATAATAATTTTTGTATATACGAATTGATATTCCTATTAACGAAAAATAATTAACTTAGTGTAATTGACTAATAATAATTGCCTAATAATTATTATGGTAATTAAGCTAAATATTGGTCATTGAATTTATTTTTATACTCCGTAATAATTAAAGTTAAATTATTTCTCATTTTTCTATATTTATTTTTGTAATAATATAATTACTTAAGTTATATTAAATATAGATTTTTTTTTTTTGCCAATGACCTTGTGGTCTAGTGGCACTCGGTGTCCCGGTTAGCTATGTACAGATACTACATAAAAAAATATAGATCTTTTTAAGATAATTGTAAACAAACAAGTTATTATTCAATTAATTGAGGAATACTTTTGCACTAATCTTATAATCAAATAAATGTACATATTCAATATTATATTTTTTAAAAAATAATTTTATCTTTAATTTTATTATCTAAATAAATAATACAAAAATTTATCCGTGAATCAAATTTGCTCTCATTCAACCAAAGAAAACATCAGAAAACATAATCAATCCAACTAATTTCATCAATTGCACTATATAATATTCGATGTTATAATTTATATAATGGTATATCGATCCAAATATTCTTAAAATATTATAACAAATTCATTCCGTGCAACGCACGGACAAAAATACTAGTAATAATAATTATAATAAGGTGTCGTGTGTGGCAAATTATGGTGTGTGGACTTGCTGGTTTAGCCTTTAAGTAATAAGGGTATATAGGTCATTTTAAGGTGGACCTGGGTCCAAAACTACGTCGTTTTTGTCTCTTTTTTTTTTTAATTAGTAAACATATTGCTGAATATAGAGTTGTCCAAAAATGTGTGAATGTAGAGGTTTCAAAGTGTGAATGTAGAGTATAGAAATTGTGAATGTAGATTTATGATTGTGTGAATGTAGAGTTGCCCAGAAATGTGTGAATGTGGAGGTTTCAAATTGTGAATATGGAGTATAGAAATCGTGAATGTAGAGTTATGCATGTGTGAATCTGTAATAGAGTTAAGAAGTTCTAGCAACTTGTAGCCCTGTAATTGAGTGAATTTGGAGTTCTCAAGTTGTGAATATGGAGTATAGGACCTATGAATATAGAGTTTTGATTGTGTAAATGCATAACATTGGTAATGTTGCAAGGTGGACCTGGGTCCACGGCATAACAACCCATGGTGTGTGGACTTGCTGGTTTAGCCTTTAAGTAATAAGGGTATATAGGTCATTTTACTTATTACTCCTTACTATTCTAAATCCAACCAAACAGTGGAATTAATATTCCAAGTAACTTCTTTTTCACCAACCAAACAATAGAATTTATCTTCTTGGTAACTACTTCTCCATAAAATTTTACTTCCACTTCCTTTTAAATATTTTCCGCGAACCAAACGGGGGCCTAATACTCCGTAGTAATGAGGGATGACTATTGAGTATTAATGAGCAACAGAAAGTCGTACTATAATAATTTAATTTTATTGTAATGAGGATGGTGGATAACAGTTAAAGTATGGGTCCAAGATTTGATGCGAATGATTTTTTTTATGGGAATGATAATCAACCAAAATATTTCACTTAATTTTCGTCATGAATTTACTTCGTTTTTAAGACTCAGTGAGTCTTTGACTGGCGCAAAGGACAGGCGTGGGCTGCCCTTTGCGCCAGTCTACTGGCTACTGCCAGTAGTAGACCACACCACCTGCCACAGGCGTGGTGTGGTCTACTGGCTAGTGGTAATGTATATATATATTCCTTCCGTTCTTAAATGGATGTTTCATTTGTTTTTTACCTGCTTTTTAAGAAATTAAAGCAAAGGTAATGTGCTCTTCAATTATACCTTTCACTTTTTCACTTTTAGAAATAAAAGCAATAAAGAATGCAAAATTAGTCATAAGGGTAAATTGGGAAAAGTAGAATGATGGTGATGTTCAATTTTGGGAAGATGACAACATTTTGGGACAAACTAAAAAGGAAAATAAGACAGGTAAAATGGGACAGAGGGAGTATATAATATATACAATTTTTATTTTTATCTTTTATTTTTTATTTTTACGGTTTGAGGCTTCGGTTCCGAAATACAAGAACATTAACCGAAATCTTATGAGTTTTGGTTCCGATTCGGTTAGCACAGTGCACGGTTCGAACTGAACCGCGGTCATACCTACTTTTGAGATTCTAAAAATCTCTAACATTTTATTTAAAACTGATTGTTCATATTGCAGATTGTCATAATGCAATAGAACGGTCATTAAAAAAAATCGACACTCTTCTTCATGCTTCAACAATCACTCTTCTATGTTTTATCTTTTAGTCTATAAATCAATGAGTTCAACAAATATTTTTTACGCAACTTTCAAACTCTCAGTATCTCACTCTCTCGCTCTCTCTCAATAGTCAATATTTTCATTCTCCTCTTATTTTTTCATTCTCCGAAATTTGAATACTTGTCTACAACTACAATTCTCAATACTTTCTTTCTCTGAATTTTCAATGGTTAATACTTATCTCTACAGACTACATTTGTACTTCTACCATTTTTAATTTTTTATACACGACAAGAAAAATCGTGATTCGCGAAGGAAAAATTTCGTCGCGAAACAGGTCATTCTGTCGCCTATCGGCTCATCGTATTTTCGTTTGCGACGGAAAAATTCCGTCGCGATTTGGCAACGGAAAAAATTCCGTCACTAATTCTAGCACCATTTTGAAGACGAATATTCCGTCGCAAAAAAATACGACAGAATTATTTTCCGTCACAATTTTTGCCACAAATATTCCCTCTTGCTATTTTTAAATTTATTTAAAATTATTATTTTCATGAGCTTTTAAAATATTAATATAAAACTACAATGATATACTAAAACACTATTAATTCTAAAATATTATCAATTCACATTACTTTCAAGTAATAATACATTATCAATCCATATTTATTAAGTAATAATAGTCAATTCAAAATCTATACATCAATATAATAGTAGCCTTCAAATTCTAAATTCTTGTAAATTTGCGAAATTAGCATTGTCGAGCGGTCGAGATGTTGAGGTCATAATTTAAACGTCCCAAAATTTTCAACCTACAAAAATGAAAACGAGGAAAAAAAACAAAAGAATGTGATTAGACAAGTAACAAGTGAACAAGGTAAGTACTAAACCACTAAGTAACAACTAACTTTTTGCATTGGCCAGCATAACACACACACAAATTCAAAGAAGAGAAATAGAAAATGTACATACTTAGTTTTGCATTGGCCAGCAAAACACTACAACATAGCACCTTAGAAGTAAATAACTTTTTGGTCTCTTCATCTTCTTTTGTTTCCTATAAAACCATTAACATTTCTTTGCAAATTTCAGTTGAATTGCTATGTTAATCATTAATTGAAATTTTTTATTCTTCTATATAAAATTAATAAAAAATGTGCTGGAGATTTTATCCGTATGCATGCATTTGTTTAGTCCCTGACTTATTAACTCCTTTGAACACTTCAAATAGTTCAATATACAAAACAAACACAAAAACAGAATTAAGGTCATTCGTAATCATCATTTGGCAAATCATAACCCAAACTACAGAGTACAAACTTTATATTATAAAATATATATATATATATATATATATATATATATATATATATATATCAAAAACTAATAATAACAAGAGGCTACATTCAGATAAAAAATATTATTATTAAAAAAATATTACTATTCAAATGCATTTAAAGGTTTCACCATATGAGCCATTACACTAAAGATTTGATTACTAATGCTTCATATAGTAGAAATTTAGTCAAATATTTATTGATAAATTTATTAGCTCCAAACTCTTTAGATAGTAAGAACAAACCCAAGAGTGAAAAAATAATAATAATGTAGAAGAATGACAAACAACTATAGAAAAGGAAGGAATTGAAAGGTTCACAAGCCCACAATTAATAACTTTCAGATTTTGGTGCATAGCAATAGCATCAAACTATCGAGAGAATAGTAGTAAAAATTTACCTCCAATCCCTCTTGTGAATATTGTGCAGATTTGATCCAGTTTGTGAAGGGTGTATACCAATCTCATCAACAACTTTAAATGCATTCCTATAAGGATACCAGAAACCTGAAAACAATACAGACATGCTACTAAGATCCAATGAGACATCATAGTAATCTAACACTATGTAATTGTTTTTTTTTTTAGTACTACTGACTCTGTTACAATGTAGTATCTGTTCATAGCTACTTTCTCAACCTACTGAAGCACAAAGAGTCAACAGTTGCCTCCATTGAGGCTCGAACCCACTCTCATCATTCATGTGAGAGTGTTAAGCAGGACACTGGGTGCCAAAAACACTATGTAATTGTTAAAATGAGCAAATTGCCATTTTGGTCCACTGACTATAGGGGTATTGTTAATTGCAGTCCACGACTTTCAAAACTATTAATTGCATACCATGACTATTCAATTTTTATCAATTTTGATCACTCTGACCTAATTGTCGGTCGTGCCGGATTTTTGCAAGTTCGACGGAGGAGCAAAAATTGGTTCGCCAGAGAAAAAGATAAATATGTGGAATGACTAAAATACCCTCATTATTTTAACTTCCGACGATATTTGGCCGGCAATTTGGCCGGAGTGACCAAAATTGATAAAAATTGAATAGTCATGGTATGCAATTAACAGTTTTGAAAGTCGTGAACTGCAATTAACAATACCCCGTAGTCAGTGGACCAAAATGACAATTTGCTCTTGTTAAAGCATTGGTCTGCAACAAACACCTCACATATTTTGAATGCTATTCAGAGCTCTATCAACTGACCCATAACACATTTTCCAAATTAGTTTTGCCCACTTTTATCCAATGTCAGTTCTCATAATCTTTATTGGCCTTCTATTTCCTTTGCAATTCTGCATCTGTGTTATAACAGGACATGAGTCTGTTTGTGTACAATGGTCTAGTTGAATCAAAAATTCATTTCCCATGGTATAGATTACATTATGCAATAATTCTAAAAATGAAGCATTGTTTAAATAAAATCGACATCCAAATGAAGAGGTTAAAAAGAGCATTAAAAACTAGGAAGTAAGTTTCAGCATAAGGCCCAACCTTACTTATCTGTTTCATAGTGTTGTCAATATAAAATATGAAATAAGAAGTCCACTTTGCATATAAAGCTTGAGAAGCAAGAGTTCAGTCAACCAACATACTTGTATTTCTTGTTGGTTAAATTGTGCCATCAAGAATAGTCCTCTAGGCACTATCAAATATTTGAGTTTAAATACAAAAGGCTACAATTAAGTTCAATTGGGAAAGGTGGTTTTGCATACCTGAATTAGCCTGTGGCTTGACCATGGTCCCATGTCATCTTCCTCGCTTACGAAAGATTGCTTCAAATGAGACTAGAAACCTGGAGGCAATTTTGACAGCACAGATTGTTCAAAATGTGTCTGTACATCTTCACCACATTGTTTAGCAGCCATATGACTCAAAATAATCTACGTCTACTAACACAGGTACCAAAACAACAATAATTTACCTTTGATCAAATTATTGTTCTTGTTTAGATAAACACTTCCAAAATGCATCACTTCTTTGGATGTTAAACACATACTTTTCAATCTGTGCAAGTCGAAACTAGATAGCTCAAGCATTAGATAGGCACAAGTGGAAACTAATGAGATTTTAAACAAGGGAGTTTACATATTCACTAAATGAAAAAGGGATATAACTGAAGCACATTCACGACATTTTGATATAAACCCTCGAAATTTCGAGCAAGAGACCAAAGAACTCAAACAACTTACAGAGAAGCACGAAATCGGAGTCCAGAGGTTTTGGCGGTGGCGTTAGGGTCGCGAGTAGAGGCTTCAGAAAGATCTGTTTGGTGGTCGTTGGTGGATGTGGCCTTTGGCGTCGGTGGTGGGCACTCTGGTCGACGGCGATGGTCGGCGATGGCGTTCGGCTATGTTTGGCGATGGTGGCGGACGTAGCAGAAATAAAAACGACATTGCGACGGAATAAATTCCGTTGTTAATTCCACCGCGATATTTATTCATCTTCAAATAAGTTGCTACTTTTAGCAACGGAATAAAATTCGTCACTATTGCGCAACAGAACTAAAATGGGTTGCAAATTCGGTCGCAATTTTTTGCCGCCAAGATTTCGCGAGTATAATTTTCTATTTGCGCCAAAATTCACGACGAAATTTATTGCCGCCGTGAATTCCGTCGTTAATTTGCAACGGAAGTTGATTTCGTCGCTATATCGCACCGGAATTATTTCCGTCGCGATTCACGATTTTTCTTGTAGTGATACTTTCAAATTGATAATTCAAGTAGAGCATCTTTTTCTTATGAAGGTCAAGCTAGTGGTAGTCGTGGAAATCGTGACAAATCTCCTTCTATAGAACCTCCACGTTATTCGGTTCATGGATTTTCAAGAAAATCTCATTCTTTTGAACCTCCACGGCATTTGGTTCATGAATTTTCAAGCGAATATCAATACCACAAATTTTTACAACAGTCGTACTACCAAAACTTAAATCTAAACCCTCAACTAGCCATAAATGGACCTCAACATAACTCTTTTGGCTCTCAACCCTTTCATTATTCTTTTTTATTCTAACAATGCTACTTTCTCATAATTTTCGTAGGACCAAGACGATGAACCCGAAGAAGTTCAACCATCTAAACAAAAATATGATCTTTTCAGGATATACATGAAGAAAATTGAACACCCTGATGGAAGAATTACAATAAATTAAAATGTAATTATTGCGATAAGGAATACCAATGGTCAAAATCCGGTGGCTACGGAACGTACCGGAAGCATATAAGCTCAAAGCATCCGGACAAAGAGATAAATACACAAATACAACAACAAATTAGCAGGTACACAACTAAATCAAATGCTTTATTTCATTACTTAGATGAGCAAACTAGACGCAAGTTTGTTGAAATAATTGTTATTGATGGTTTATCTTTTAGTTTTAGACAGAAGCTTGGTTTTAAAGAATTTTGCAGGAGTGCATTAAATCCCCAAATATGTGATTTACCTTGTACAACTGCTACTCGTCGTCTTTATAAATTATATAAAGATGAAACAAAAAGAAATTGATTTCTTGCTTTGAATCACATTCTGGGCGTGTGAATATATGTGCTGATATATATTTGCAGCGATCATTGGCGGGAACATTCATATTTGGGTGTTACTTGTCATTCCTCATTGGGTGGATCATGAGTGGGTGCTGCACAAAAGAATTCTTGCTTTTCATTGTTTTGATAAACAACACACTGCACACAATAATCATGTTGCAATCCTTGCTCTTAGGGAATTGAGTCACCTAATTTATATAAAAAAAAACCTCCATTTAGATTCCCTAAATTTGTAAAATTGTTCGTTGTCTCCTTCACTTAGCGCAACTGACCTTCAAATTTAAGACTGCTCCATACCCCCAAAGTTAAGAATTGAACATTTAACCTTTAATTAAAGACAGTATGAGCCCCTCCCACTGAACCACATACTCAAGTTACTATGTAAATACTAGTTAGTTGTAAATGTATTGATATTTTTTTTTTATTACTTTGGAAGGGGGAAACCCACATGGAAGGTGAAATGTATTGATAATTTGATATACAAAAATACTCCATGTATTTCCAAAATCACTCCCAACTTTTATTCTCACTTGTGTTCAAATTTGATTGGAAAAATAAAAAAAGGAATAAATAAATATTATGACCCTCTACTAAATTAAGCAATCAAGGCATGTAAAGAGTATAAAATAGGAGTAGGATTTGAGAGTTCATATAGAATTACTCATTAATGTAAGGCCTTTTCTTTCTCCTACAAATTTAGGATTTTGGTAGGCTGGGGTGGGGCTCACTGGGCAGAAAACACTGCACCTCACGTGCGTGAGGCGCAGTGCCTCGCGCCTGCTTGGGCGCGTAAATTTAACTTTTTAAAAAAATGTTTTATTCAATTTTGTTTTTTTTTCACACATTTTTTCTTTTCTAATTACACCTACAAAATCTCTTCAAAAATCGTTAACTATTGAGAAAAGCCTAACAATAGAATAATTTTTAAAAAATTTTAAAAAAAATTGCATTGACCCATGCATGTAGCCTTAATTAGTCCGTGCTTGCATTTTGCTACCTGTACAGAGCTGCAATATGATTAAGACAAGCTAGCTGTACCGATCGGAATTTATTAATATATTGTTGTAGTTGGGCTACTGTTTGAATAAGTCAATTAAGCTAGCTGTACCGATGGGAGTGGCAAATTATTGTGTTCCACACAGCTTTAAACTATGTATTGAATTTTATGAGTTAGAATAAAGAGTTAGAATAATGTATATTATGTGCTTTTATTTTAAAAAAATATTATGTGTTTAAATAATGTGTATATTATATGTTAAAATAATGTATATTATGTATTAGAATAATAAAATTTATAGGGTAAAATAATGTTCGTTATGTGTTAAAATAATGTTAGAATAATATATACTATAAATGGGTCAGAGTTTAGTACTCCCTCTGTCCCATTTTACATGTCTTATTTACTATTTATTGGTCAAACCAATTACTTCTTGTTTGCTTTTTTTTTTTTAAAATATTTTTTAATTATTTTTAAATTCAATTTTTTGTGTTTAATGGTACTTTTAATGTAGTTTCTTAATATATACATTTTATATACTAATACTAAACCTAACATTATGAAAAATTGAATTAAATATAACTTCAGTTAACCGAATTAGACACAGAAAATGGGACGAATGTAGTAATATATTGTTGTTGTTGGACTACTATTTGGATAAGTCAATTTACCATATATATATATATATATATATATATATAGAGGAAGGGTTCAGGGGTGGGTATAGCTTCCCGTGCGCTTGTGCAATTACACAGCTTAAGCATTAAAATGATGCACCTTGAGTATACAAAGCACGCATCTTAAGCACACAAACAAAACACCTTAAAACACATGCAAACCACACACCTAAAGTTTTTAAATGGTGCACCTTAATTAAGTACACAAACCACGCCCCTTAAGCACATAAACAAATCACCTTAAGAACACAAACCACGCACTTTAAGTATTAAAATGGCGCACCTTAAGTACACAAACCACACACATTAAGCATTAAAAAGGCACACATTAAGCACACAAACCACGCATGTAAGGGGCATATTAAGTTTCAACAACTCACGCACCTTAAATTTCAAGTTGACGCACCTTAAGTTTCAACAACTATTCACATTAAGCACACAACCCTCACACCTTAAGCACAAAAATACACACTTTAAGAAGAAAAATTGCTCGCCTTAAATTTGACAAAAAAATTATCAAGGCAGCCAAGCACGGAGCAGAAGCTTATGAACTATATCAGTATGGCCATCAAGATGTTCGATCACACTTCCCTTGTAGAAACAAAAGTCCCATTCTGATCTTGAAGGACCAAGGGACATGAGGGTTTGAAAAATGGTCTCTGAAGTTCCATCAACTACAGAGCAACTGCCATTACTGCAAGATGGTCTGATATGTAAGAGTTTTTATTTAAGATGATAGTAAGAAAATTTTGAGAAATCATTATTAGTGAAATGGTTAATAAGAAACTATCTGTAAGACCCAATAAAGGAGTACACATTTAGCGCAAGACCCAATAAGAAAGTATCATTTGTCGTACTGGAAGGAAATAAGAATGGTAAGATAGCATGGTTATTTCCCATGGAAGGCACAATATGATATCAGTTTTTATGATGTTGTTTAAAAAAAAAAATAAAATCAACGTTGTATCTTTAACAAAATAATAATAATTATAATAATAAACTAGTATTTTCGTCCGTGCGTTGCACGAAATGTATTTGTTATAATAATTTAAGAATATTTAGATTGATATACAATTATATAAATTGTAACATCGAATATTATATAACGCAATTGATGAAATTGGTTAGATCGATTATGTTTTATAAAGTTGTATCTTTAACAAAATAATAATAATTATAATAATAAACTAGTATTTTAGTCCGTGCGTTACACGAAATTTATTTGTTATAATAATTTAAGAATATTTAGATTGATATACAATTATATAAATTATAACATCGAATATTATATAACGCAATTGATGAAATTGGTTAGATCGATTATGTTTTATAAAATTCTAATATTGAACGTATACATTTATTTGATTATAAGATTAGTGCAAAAGTATTACTCAATTAATTGAACAATATATGATTTCTTTGTCTAAAATTATCTTTAAAAGATCGATATGTAATATGACTTATGTAATTATATTATATTATTACTAAAACAAATATGGGAAAATGAGAAATAATTTAATTATAATTATTATAAAAATAAATTAAACGACCAATGTTTAGCTTAATTACCATTATAATTATTAGGCAATTATTATTACTCAATTATACTAATATATGTGCAATTATACTTTTATAAATTTAACTATATTCATTTTCTCCATATCACATTTAATTTTTCTTCTTCCACCATATTTGAATGAATTAATTGTAATTATTATAAAAAAATTTAACAATCCATGTTTGATTAATCTTTTTAAAGTTTAAATAATTTAAAGTTTTCAAAATGAAAGTCTAATTAATTTTTTTTAAATAATTTTCAATCAATTAGTATTATCTCTTTCCTTTTCAAATTTGCCTAAATTTCGTTTCCATTTCCAATAGGATCTTTTTATATTTTCAATGAATATATAAAAAATTTTGTTATTATGAATTTAAATTTAAAGAATAGAAAAAAAAATAAAAAGATGTTAAATATACAATATAATAATATAGTTTGACTTTTATATATTTGGTCAAGTATCCATTTTCATAACATACAAATTTAAATTTAAATCTTGTATGGTTAATATAATCTCTAATTTTATAGAAAATATTCACATAATTAAGTTAATTTATTCCTAATTATATATATATATATATAATTCTAAAAATATGAATAATAACTAAAATTTTTATACTTAGAAATTAATAAAAAAAATGTAAATTTCAAATTTTGTATGAGTAAGTTTAAACTATAATAGGACGCATTTCCTTATATGATTGTATAATACATTATATATACACATAGTGTTTATTTATATCATCACCAAAAAAAAATAGTGTTTATTTATATGTATAGAGAAAAATTTTATAATATAATTTCATTAATTATAATCTATATTGATAGATTTATAATTAAAAATTTACATTTAGAAATTAAAAAAAATGTAAATTTTAAATTTTGTATGAGTAAGTTTAAACTATAATAGGACGCATTTTCTTATGTGATTGTATAATACATTATATATACACATAATATTTATTAATCTGTATATAGAAAAATTTTATAATATAATTTCATTTAATTATAATTTATATTGATAGATATATAATTAAAAATTTACATTTAGAAATTAAAAAATTAGCATTTAAATTTTGTATGATTAATGTAGTGCATCTGTATGTATTTAAATTTTTTTAAAAAATATTTATGAACACATATTTTGTTAATTTTATAATTTCATTTCCTTAATTATGTTTTATATTTTAATGATTATAATTTAATGAAATTTCCAAAAATATTGCCACGGAAGAAATATTATATTTCTCAATGAAGTTAATTATATTAATTATAATTACCAAATATTGTGACAATTACCATACTAATTTCATTAACTATATCAATTAGAATATTTTTTTCTATTCTAATATTAAAATATATTACCATAAATTAGCATAATAATTAATGAAATCGCCACAATTTTGAAATATAGTACCATAAAATTATCATAATAATTACACAAAAAAGTGAAAATTAACAGAATAATTACCATTAATAAATAATAAGAAATTAAATTAAAAAATAATTATATATTAAAGTAATTATAATTTATTTTGTGTCAATAATATTACACTGAAAAAGGTGAAGAGAATTCCAATAAATAATTATTAGGCAATAATATTAAAAATTAAGTATTAAGGCGTGCATGATTTATTTTGTACTAATAATATATAATAAATAAGATATAATATTATTAATCGAAATTATTAAAAATAATGTGTCCACATTACAAAATAAATTATACTTGACTTAATAATTAATTATATTAATATAATTGCCTAATATAAATTTACAATTATAGCTTTGTATAAGAAAAACATAGAAACTTGAATGGCATGTACAAACCTCGAAGTCAACATACTGACTACGGGTTAAATAAAACCCTACAAAATTATCAAAATCACCGTCGACATCATCCTCGATCGCATCTCTACGCTCTTCCATAAATTAAACCATTAGGGTTCTGTTACCGAGCCTCTTCCTCCTCATTTACCTTTTGTTGAAGCAAAACCTCCTTAAGTATCTTCGAGTTCATACCAAGAGATATAAAGTGCAAAAAAATATTTAAGTACAGGGGAATATAGTTAGAAAAAGGTAGAAAATTCATACGGAAAGAACGTAAAGAGATGAGTCTAAGCGCTCTGTATTGTCTTCTACTATTGCTGGTGAGATTTGAGAGCTTTTGATTATTTGATTGATGAGGCAACGAAAATAGAATCCATTCTAGCAAGGCAGCTCTGGTTCGTCAACCTACTAATACAAAAAAAAAAAAAAAAAAAAANAAAAAAAAAAAAAAAAAAAAAAGTGATGGGGAAGATACATGGTGGAGAAGCCCTACTGATGTCGAGAAAGAAATGATGGGGGAGGCTAGGGATAAATTGGTTGAGGTGTGTCAAATGTTTTTTTATTTTAAAAGGATTAGAAATTTGTATTTATAAGTGGAAAAGACTATTTCAAAAGGAAAGTATAATAATTTCCTTATAGATATTTAAATGTTAACTATATATACATAAATATATGAGGTAGTGGTATATGGAAACCTGTGACCATACCGTATGTCCTCCAAAATCATATATATAGGATGATGTACTCTCCTCAAAACCTTGTGAGACATAGAGCTGTCAGTCAAGGTATTTTACTTAAATCCTTTGAACATGGTATCACAGCCTAGGTTGTAAACGGATTTTTTTTTCCCTCGCTGTCGTCACCACCCATCCACGACGGCATGCCGGTGTCCGACGACCTTCCCTGCAAATTCCGCCGCCGATCTGCCCTGCGCGTAAAGTCACGCCTCGCCGTCACTACCACCACGCTCCTCCACGCGCCGGCGCGTGCGCCGTCTCCGGCCGCCGGAAAGTTTCCCGGCCGACGTCTCCGGGCTCGCCTTGCTCCAGGGATCTCGGATCTGGTCTTGGTTTGACCAATGTTGCTTCGGTTATTGCGGTTCTTCAATCAGGTTGTCTCGTACGCCCTCCAGTCACCCTTTTTTGACTGTTTTCTGATCTATTTGGGCTCAATTTTTTGTGGGTATGGCTGAGAATAAGTTGATTGTTGTTACTGATATTGTTCTTGTGAATTCCAAAATCACGGACTGTAAGCTTAATGATTCTAATTACTTAGAGTGGTCTCTGATCATTAAGCTTTATCTCACTAGTTTGGATAGAAAAGACCACCTCACTGAGACCAAAGTGGATGCTAATTGGGTGCGGGATGATGCACGTTTGCTCTTACAAATCTGTAATTCTATAGATGAGAGTATTCTTGGGTTCATTAGTCATTGTTCTTCTGTTAAAGAATTGATGGATTATTTGGAATACTTGTACTTTGGGAAGGGGAATATCACTCGTATGTATGATGTTTGCAAGTCTTTTTATCGTGCTGAGAAGCACAATTTGTCTCTCACTGCTTACTTTATGGAATTTAAGAAAACATATGAGGCCCTTAATAAACTCATGCCATTGACTGCTGACGTTAAAAAGCAGCAAAAGCAACGTGAACAATTGGCTGTTATGAGTTTTTTGGCAGGTCTTCCTTTTGAGTTTGACACAGCTAGGTCCACAATTCTTAGTACATCTGAAATCCCTACCCTAGCTGATGTCTTGCCTCGCTTGATTCGATCCGAGCAATCCAAGATACCCAAAGTTCCCATCCCACCTAGTAGTGCTCTTGTTAATTGTCATCCTCACAATGGGAACAATGGATATTCTCAGGGGCGTACTTCCACCATTGTGTGTCACTATTGTCAAAAGTCAGGGCATATAAGGAGGGACTGTAGGAAGTTGCAAAAGGATCGTAGGAATTCTTCTGCCAATGTTGCATCTACACTTGAGGCGCCTTCCAAGACAATCATGGTCATGAGTTTTCCAAGTTTTCTCAATACCAAAACTCTTTGAAACATTCATCCTCTTCAGTCACTGCTATTGCTGACTCAGGTAACACGACCTCTTGTCTTCTCTCGTCCTCATCCAAATGGGTTATAGACTCGGGTGCCACAGGCCATATGACAGGTAATTCGAGTTTATTTTTCTCCATTTCTTCTTCTCCACATAGTTCCCCTGTCACCTTAGCAGATGAATCCACCTCCCATGTACTTGGGTTTGTCTCCATTACGCCAATCCCCACGCTCCCCTTACAATCTGTCTTGCACCTCCATAATTTCTCGTTCAATTTGATTTTGGTCAGCCAGCTTACCGGTGCCTTAAACTGTTTTGTTACGTTCGTCCCTGATCATTGTCTGTTTCAGGATCTTATGACAAAGAGGGTTATTGGTGAGGGGCGTGAGTCTAGGGGTCTCTACATTCTTGACACCGCGAGGTCGAAGTCGGTTGCTTGTTCGGGTGCTGTCACTCCGGTAGATGCTCATTGTCGTTTGGGGCATCCGTCCCTCCCGTTGTTGAAGAAATCGTGTCCACAATTTTGTCTAATCCATTATATTTACAGGTATAGAAAGTGGAAGAAGATATGAACAAAAAAGTCGTAGTTGTGGAGCTAGGTTGTTTGTGATACTGATACAACTGAAGACCGAGGGAAACTTTTTAAAAATGTTTATGTGCTTTTGTTCTTTTCTTTTTTTTAAAAAAAATTGTTTTATATAAAGTTACCTAAAAAGCATTTATGTATTGTGAAAAAAAGAAAAAAAAAAACAAGTAGAGCATCTAATAAAATCACAAAGAAGAGCTATAAATAAATTTTGAAAATGTTAAAAATTTTCTAATAGTATTTCATGTTATTTGATATTATTATTTTTAGGGCCCATTTTTTTTAATTTTGCCCAGGGCCTCTAAAATGTTTGGACCGGCTCTGCATCCTTCTGATATTGCACAAGCTACAAGAAACTAGTAAGTTAAAAGTCAGTCTTCGGTAATTTTCATTCATTCAATTTTTCTTTCTTCTTGGTTTTTACTGTTTCAGAGCTTAATTATTCTCAGCAATGAATACCAAATGATTATGGCTGTAATTTGGAAGCGCATCAATGACACGGGGAAAAATTGGCGGCATGTTTACAAGGTTGGGCTATATATCTTTTGTTCATCCTTCAGGAGTACATTGTGCTAACGGCTAATAATGGATTTTCTAGAGTATTTATTATATGTCTGCACTCTCTTTCTCTATCACACACATTTGGACAAACACTTGAGTACTCTATTAAAGGTATCAGCATCTGGAAATATTTTTTACTACTCTTCATGGTGGTACTTCTTTATACGGTTTGTTTTAGATTCAATTGGTTTTATTGATACGTATATTGGAAGTTACATTTGGTATTCTAACATGTTCTGAAGGTTAGTTTCTGAAGTTTGTTCTAAACTCTCTTCTCTGGCAGCTTCCTGAAGATCGAAAAGTAGACTTGCTCTAAAACTTTGCAGAAAGTTCACCGAGCACCTCAAGATTCGAGACATACCCTACCCTCAGTTGTTCAGCTCCTAAAGGTGATCAATTAGAGCCAACCATCTGGCAGGCTTGGGGAAGACTTCTCGGAGTGTTACAAAGATCATTGTTTAGAAGATCATTGTTTAGCTATATGTTTTTTTTTTTTTTTTTTTTTTTTTTGGTATTATAGTGTATTTTGATATAATTTGTGTGTTTTAGTTTCCTCCGTATATGGAGAGTATAAATATAATTTTTTTTTTAAAGTATGACTTTCCACTACACCCACTCGAGCGGGTGTAGCGGAAAGTCGTTTTTTTAATTAAAAAAAATACTTTCCGCTACACTTCTACAGGTGTAGCGGAAAGACATTTATAAGTGTAGTGTATCTCTTTATAGCGGAAAGACATTTATAGGAGTAGCTACTCCCCAACTAAATTAAAATTATAGGATCACTAGACAGTTATCAAATCCTTGCGTAGTCTTTATGTGATTAAGATAAAGATATATAATGTAATATGATTAAAGATGTTGTGGCTACTCCCCAACTAAATTAAAATTATAATATCAAAACTTGATAATCTTAAGTAGTTGAATATGTTGTGGTTATTCCTTAATTAACCAAGATTGAAACCTTAAGAGACTTCAGTAAATTAAATATGCTATATATGGTTATTCTTTAATGACTCAAAATCAAATCACTTTGCAAGGAATAATTAAAATTTTGACAAATTATACCAAAGCATAATGGGAAATGCAGTGGCGGATCCAGAAAATTTTCTCAGTGGGGGCGAAAGATAACTAACGAGATATTCTTTTTTAAAAAATGAAACACTTAGAGATCGAGTCATAAATATTGTTAACTAGAGATGAAAAGCCGAAATACATCAAGATAAAAATATTTAAAATAAAATATAAAACATACTCCGTAATTAATCAGATAAAATAGTTTGACTGGAAAACACATTATAAATCACTCATCTCACTATTAATATTTAAAAAAAAAAAAGAATTCACAATGTTACAAATAAAAAATTCAATTAGAATTCTCACTATTAATATTTAAAAAAAATGTCAAAAACAAATTTTCACTCATCTTACTATTAATATTAAGAAATGAAAAAAAAAATCACAATATTACAAATAGAAAATTCAATTAAAATTCTAACTTTTGATATTAAGAAATTGGGGAAAAAAAAAGGAAAAAAAGCCACATTATTACAAATTCAATTAGAACCCTCATTATTAATAATTAAAGTTTTGAAAGAAATTCATCTAAGCCCGCACTGTGGTTCGAACACTGGACCATTTCATCTGAGCCTACACGGAGACTTACCATTTAAGCTATGCTAACCATTGATTACATTTTGATATATCCTATATATATACTATATATATGTGGTTGGGCAGTGGGGGTAGCTGCCCCCATGCTAGATCCGCCACTGGAGAAATGTATATACCCCAGGAAAGTTGGTAAAACAAAACTTCACTAAAGACCAACTCCTTAAGGAGACTAGTGGCCCAAGATATTCTTAAGTTATGGGCATAAAACTAGCATGCCTCCCCTATTTATATATACATAATGTATAACTGTTTGGGGTATAAACATAACTGTAGGGTATAATCCAAAATTGAATAGTTCACCTATGAATAAATCTTTTTAAAAAATGGTGAACTAAATTAACGGTCCAAATGTACTTAAATTCAGGCACTACCGTAACTAAAGTTTATGCATAAGTCCAACTTAATAAGGAATTAATATAATTTCATCCTAAATTTATGCATTGCTAAAGGCATAATAATAAAATTGCATAATTTAAAACAAAATATTTTGCGGTGTACAACAAATTAATGAATATATACTTTGAAATTTTCAAACTTTAAGCCCATTACAAAATGTTTTAATGCATCACACTAAAGTTATGAGAAATATACCGAATTTACAAATTCAAATAATATTATCTAACCAAAAAAGTATATATTGTCATTTGTAAAACAAAATCTCACAAACCCAAATTGCATCACTAAACTTAATATTATGCATTTAATTTGACTGAATGCATAAAACTATCTGAAGAGTATGAACCAACTAACCAAAAAAGTATATACTGTCATTTGTAAAACAAAATCTCACAAACCCAAATTGCATAATTAAACTTAATATTATGCATTTAATGTGACGGAATGCATAAAACTATCTGAACAGTATGAACCAACTATAGTTAGTGAATTTACACTAAATATTCCTTATTCATACTTAACAAAATATGGGCAAAAAAAAAAAAAAAACTAAATGAATTATGGCATAAATTGCAATAGTCAATTGCCTAGCAAATATATTTTTCTAAAATTACTGAATTGATTCAAAATCACTCTCCATAACCCAATTAATAATATTATTATCATTAATGACAAAATTGAAAATAATCCAAAAGCAATAAAATAGCCATAATAATATTATTAAATGGAGACTAGATGAGGAAAGATAATGGTTATAAGCGCTAACTTTAGAAATATTTTCGGATATAATTTTGAAAACTTGATAAAATTTGAAATCTTAAAAACAATAATGTCAAGAAAATGATAATATCCATAATATTTTCTTAACTGGAACATTGTCACATGAACTTAATTGGAAACAATTCAGGAATCGTAACTGAATACCATATTAATATTAATGGTATCATTAATTAAAATATTTAATGGTAATAAGCAACATTATAATCACCATTAATATTTAATAATGAAAACCAAATTATTGTATGTAATACACCTTCTTAATGTTTCCTTATTTTTAAAGATAAAATATGTGACTAGTCCAAATTAGCAATTAACTGAAGTTGTAGCATTAATTACCAATAATAACAATACATGATAAATAATGGCATGCCTTAATGATGCAAACCGCATCTTCCCATTGTGCTAGCAACGATGACGATCCATATATAAGAGAAGAAAAAAACTCCATAATTTTCCCATCTTCATTGTTGGTATCAGTAACCTCAATGCAGCGTCCAATGGTACGTAAAAGATTTATTGGTAGGACTTTATTACCAACATTAATAGTCATGTAATAAAATGAGTTGGCATGGGTAATTTTACTAATGTACCAAATATGGCAAATTATTATGAAACAATAATTATTATGAAAAGGTAATAAATGAGACTAGCCCCTAAACTTGATAACAATAATTAATAATGCCAATTAATAATAATTAAAATAAAGGCAAAACTGTAATTAAAGGATGGCATACACTAATCTCAATTTACCATGTAATAATTAACATGACTATTATAATACTTTAAGGAGATTGAAGTTGAGGTAATAACTATATTACCATTAAAGAATTAATATTATTATTAAGGCCCTGAAAACTATTGATAAATTGAAAAACATAACAAACTTAAACAATAGTTATAATTCTTAATGGCCAAAATAATAATTAAATTCTTAAATCCTTAATGTCTCGAAAAACAGGCCAAGACAATAATTATAGCACTTATATGCTCAAATTAGACCTATAATTCTTAATGGTCCAAGTGAGCTAAAACATGGATGAAAAATGATCTAGTACTGAAATAGATCCAAACTTAATATTATTACCAACGATAAATACCATTAACAAAACATGGTAGTTAGTAATAATTAAAACTTAATAACCATGTTATAAATCTAAAAGAATTGAAGCTATAACTATTATTAAAATATCAATCAATAACAGTGGGATCCAAAATTGAATGATATATACTATGAGATAATAATATGCTAAATTCAACCTTAATGCATGCTTTAATGAATGTATAATTAAAATAATAATAAAATATTTGACAAATATACATAGCATGCTTGAATTTGCATATTAATGTATTATTAACCCATATATCCTTAAATAAATTGCAATACTTGAGGCAATTTAATATAACCTTAATATTAAATTAAGATTCAAATAGCAAATTAAATACTTAATATTTGCCTGAAATTGAATAATAATTTAATAATGAATTAAGGAGGAATTAATCTGAAAAATTAAACTAGAAGAAGTCTAAATCTACACTTATAATAAGAGCCAATAATGTTAGACCCTTAACTGGAACTAAAAAAATGTTGGTGTAATAGTCTGCTATAACATATTGTACTTTGTGTTCTTCTTATTGTACAACCTCCAATTAAATTCCTAATATATCATAATCTTTTATAATTTTACTAAATTTTCCGTTAAATATAACGGAACTTTAACATTAAATTCTTTAGGCAATTTGTTTCTTTATTGTAGTTTTCAAACAAATTGGCAATATTATATAATACAATTCTGTATAGATTCCTAACTCAAAATTAGAATATTAAGTCTTAATAAGATTCTATAATACAATTTTGTATAGATTCCTAAGTAAACCATTATCTACCCAAAACAACAGTATATAAACCCCTCCCATTCTCACTGGTATTCACCCAAAACTAAACCTAACATATTCTGCAACACAGCATCTACTTGGCATTCTATAGGTATGATTGTCAAAATATGATCATGCTAATTCTATTATTTGTATTTGTACTCATAATGATTATAGTTTTTTTAAAATAAAAAAAAATCAATGATGGTATACTCATTAATTAGTATAACTTCATTATCGTTATGTAAATATATCTATTGTATAATTTGTTCATCTATACTTGTATCCTTGTATGTAATGTAGTGGTTCTCATTATATTCCTCTATAATCTACACATTTTAGTTACTCCTAACTTCCTAATCTATGGTTTTTGAATTTATGTTGTGGTTCCCATTATATTATTTCATAACATCCTTTATGAACTGTTGGGCGTCGGTCAGGGATTGTTGGGCATCGGCAAGGTTGGCCGAGTTCAGCCCCTGCTCGATTCGAGACGTGGCGTTGTGGCTTGCCATAGAGGGATGTGGTTAAATGGTTAATGTCCACCTACCTATCACCAATTGGTTTTAAGTAGGATATGGCAACCAGATAGCCAAGGAATTCTGCGGTTAAGCGTGCTTGACTTCCGGCAGTCACGGGATGGGTGACAACCTAGGAAGTAAGCATAGTGCAGCGCTAAGATCCATCAATTGGTATCAGAGCCGAGGTCACGGGTTCGAATCGATGGCGAGGCGAAAGCCGAGTCCAGTCCTAGGTGGGATGTGGGCGTAGGTCAGGCGGACCGAGTCAGGCATGCTGCACCGCTAAGATCCATCATGAACATATTTTCCATGACACAAGGTCCATCATGAACATATTTTCCATGACACAAGGATAATAGTAATGACAAATGCAGTAAAGTTAATTGATATTGACACACAAACTGTGGGCTGGAGTTATACAATTCATGTCATTAAGAAAAACGAACCAAAAGACGCTATTGGAACACCTGAAAAAAGTATATGCTCATCGTACATGAGGATGAAACAGTAAGTTAATAGTAAAATTTTTCTCCCTTTATTATTATTATTATTATTGTTGTTGTTGTTGTTATTATTATTATTATTATTTTATATTTTATTTTATTTTTATCATTATTAGTATTATTGTTATTATGAAGATACTCTCATTCACCACCAACATCATTGTAAATGTTATATCTAAATGCAACGAACTCGGGTTCAATCTATAGTGTTTGATAATGACATTGGAATGCATTGGACATTGGTTTAATCGCGCAGCGCGCGTGTGATAACTAGTATAATGATGGAAATTTGAAGCAGACCCAAATAAACCAAAACATGCCCAAAATTTTATTAGACCAGGTCTGCCCCAAATGGGCCTGACCCGGCCCAAACATTTAATCCATCATCATCTTCTAACCAGACCTAGCTGCTAACTGAAAGAAACCAGCGCTATTGCAGGCAGCAACGGCACGACTTGAAGGAGGAAGAAGAGGACAGCCGACTACGCCAAAAATCAAGCCCGCCTTCGCCATCTTTCCTCGTCGCGCCTCGCCCTCGTTCGCGATGCCTCCGCCGGAGTCGCCTATCGGAAATGGAGCAGTTGCAGCCCGTCGCCGGAGTCGCCTATCGGAGAAGAACACGCAGCGACGTCACCGGATGCCTCCGCCTTCCGTCCTCTACGCGACGCCTACAACTGCCGCTTGCAACTCCAACTCGCGTCGCCGTCGTCGTTACCAGGAGAACCAACGCCGTCCAGATAGTGAAGAGAGTGGTCTCTGGCGCGGCACCGTAGCCCCAGCCCAAAGCCAACGTCTCTCCTCTAGTCTCCTCGTTTCTTCGCCGCTTAGTGGCGGTCACCGAAAAAGAGACGAATCGGAGACAGAAAATGGCCCATAAATCCAATACGCTCAGGCAGCAGTGTGTAACAAAAGTTTTTCGATGAAAACAAAAAACCTCGCTTAATGCCAAATTAATTTCAGCAATCCAAAATAAATCAATTACAATTAATTCATTCAAAATATACATGCCAGATTTACTTAATTATATCATAACCAAATAGCAGAGTAGTGGCTCTCCCATATGGGGGGTCATGAGTATCTTTACTGAATTTTTCATTTTGAGAAAAAGGAGTACTTACTGACTTGCAGCTTTCCATGTTGAAGTGTTGAATTTCGTCAACACCTCCCTAGCATATTTTTGTTGTCCAATATAAATTCCATTTTAAGTTTGTTGAACCTCCATGCCTAGGAAAAAAAATCATTTATCCTAGATCTGCCATTTTAAAAGCTTGCGTCATTTGAGTCTTAAACTCATTGATTAGCTTCACATTGCTTCCTGTCACAAACAAGTCATCAACATATAGTGAAATAATACCAATTAGATCATCGTCAACTTTAATATACAAGGTTAATTCACTCTTGTTTTTGTTGAACCCCATGTTTCACAATTCTTCATCAATTATGCTATATCAGGCCCTTGGGGCCGCTTTAGGCCGTACAATGCCTTTCTAACCATGTAAACCTAACTTGAATTTGTTGTGAAACCTTCAGGTTGCTCTACAAAAATTTCTTCCTCTAGATAGCCATTTAAGAAAGCTAACTATACATCAAGTTGATAAATCCACCATTGTTTTTGTGCTATAAATACTAAGAAAAACCTTATAGTATCGAACTTTGCCACAAGTGCAAACATTTCTGAATAGTCAACACCATATAGTTGAGCATAACCCTTCACAACCAGCATTGATTTACTCTAGTTAACAGAGCCATCAACATTAAGTTTGGTTCGGTAAACCTACTTCACACCAATGGTCATCTTATGTTCCAGCTGATCCACAAGTTGATAGGTTTTGTTTTCCTCAATCATTCTCATCTCCTCCTCCATTGCAGCAATCCATTTTGGGTCTTTAGTAGCATCATCATACCCTGCACCGCCTGTGGGTTCAAGTACTGCTACATTGCACCTTTCATAAATTTCAGCAAGTGACATTGTACCTCTTACAAGAATATTATTAATTCTTTCATCTTCAAGAAACTATTTTGATTCTTCTTTGATATTTTTGTCCCAATTCCATCTAGCAATTTTATCAAACTTGACGTCACTACAAGAAAAAACGCGATTCACGACGGAATTTTTCCGTCACGAAAACGCAAAATTCCGTCACAAATCACGTTTTGCGACGGAATTTTACATTTTCGCGACGGAATTCATTCCGTAGCCTCCAGGCTTGTCGTATTTCATTTCGTGACGGAAATAATCCGTCGCGTGTGGTGGCGACGGAAAATGGTGACGGAATTTTCACTCGCAAAGTAGGCGACGGAAATCATTCTGTCGTGGTTTTGGCAACGGAAATGTTTATTTCTATCGCCATCGTGTGAAATAATATTCCATCACAAAAGTCATATTCCGTTGCATATTTCTGTCGTGAAATATAACGACGGAAATAATTATTGTCGTGATTTCGTCGCTAACATTTCTGTTGCAAATTGTGTATTCCGTCATAACCCTTTGTGACATTACTATAACGAACAAAAATGTCATATTCTACCTTTGGATCTAGCTTCTCTCGTTTTACATCTGGAACACGAGTGAAACATAAAAAACCAAATATTTTTTAATTAAGATCAAAAGGCTTAAAACTTGGAATAATCCACAAGAAATGCAAGCCAAAAAACAATCTCACAAGAAATTACAATAATTGATCTTGATTACAAGTTGGAATAATCATCAAATCTTCATCAAATGTTGATTGATTAAAAGAATGAAATGTTTGGAGAGGTTTTCTCTCAAGGAAAAGCTAGAGAAGCTAAAATTCAAAAGTGATCTAAAATTAATTGCCTTATAATATTTATACTTTCATTTCATGCCAAAGTGACCAATTAGGAAAGCATACTAGTCGCGTGTTCATGGTGGGACTCACGCCATGAGTCTCACCTTGACCCCGCAGTGAAAAGACAGGAACACAGGACCTCACGGTCGAAATATGCACACAGACATGTCGGCTTAATATAGCAAATTAAAGAAATGGGGTGCATTTTAAGTCTTTGGTATTGCTTATGCTTATGAAGAATGTGGTACTCTTCTTCCATGTGGCATTCTTAATAAGGTTTGTTGACATCTTTTTTAATATGAATGATAGCTCTTATTATCTTTCGAGGCATTTCTTTGCTATTGCTTGTCCGCTTTTGTCGTCTTCTGTTTTCAACATTATTTCTTATATTCTTCCTGTATTCTTGCTTTCATTGGTTACAACTTTGGATAGTTTGTCATTTCTTTTTTTTTTTTATTAAATTTTCAACTGATGAGTTATGTGGCTTTGGTTATACAACCCTAATATTTTGGCTATCCAGACATAATGGTGTGATCTCTCTATCAATAGTGTGGGAATCTCATGCCATAATGTTTTCAACATTATTTCTTATATTCTTCCTGTATTCTTGCTTTCATTGGTTACAACTTTGGATAGTTTGTCATTTCTTTTTTTTTTTTAATTAAATTTTCAACTGATGAGTTATGTGGCTTTGGTTATACAACCCTAATATTTTGGCTATCCAGCCATAATGGTGTGATCTCTCTATCAATAGTGTGGGAATCTCATGCCATAAATAGTCTTTTTTGAGCTATCTTATAAAAATGGATTAATATCTTTTTCTTTTAAGGTGTGTTTGGAAAACCGGAAAATGATTTTTTTATGTATGTCTTTGTAGTTAGTTATGTTGTATGAAGACGTGGTAATGTTAGATGTTAAGATTATGTTGTAATTTGAAGACTTTTTTGTTATTTTCTTTATATTGTTTTTAACATGTAATTGTGGTTTCAAGTTTTCATAATGTGACAATAGTTACAGTACTAGGAAGATAGATTATAGAGAGCAAATTAAAGGCATTATGATGGAATACAACCCAAACTTATGTTGCATGGAATTTGAAATAAAAGTTGGTATATTCTAAACAAAACAATAAAAATATATTTTTTTGGTATATAACAATTAAAATGTTGAAGTATACAATTCTGCTCATTTTCCTTTTCATTTTCTGGAAAATGAACTAAACACACAAAGACAGTTTTTTGTTGTGCAGCCAAACACCAAAAAGAAAAATATTTTCTGGAAAATGATTCATTTTCCAGAAGTCGTTTTCCTGCTTTCCAAACGGACCTTTAAGTTTTTTGGATTTTCATCTTTTATAGTAACAATGAGTCTTCTTTGTACAGAAAATTTTGCAGATTGTTTTTAAATTTCTTCCGAATGTTTATGTTGCCAATTTTTAATTCTTTCGTTCATAATTTTGGTTATATCTTGATTTAAAATTTCATTATTATAATATGGTTACCATTTCTTCTATTTCACTTCCTTTACTATGTCCTATTATGCAGGTTTTTCTTCCTTTTATAATTTGATCAATTTTTTATTTTAATGTTAATAGCCATACTGCTATTTTATAACTTAATTATTCTTTAAATTCTTTTAATTTACAAGGTATTTTCATATGTAAACTTGTGTTATCTCCTAATATTACTATGTTTTTTCCAATTTTTAAAATTTGACATATTAATATGGATTTTCCTATAAATTCCAACTAATATAATCAGCACCGTCAATATTTCAATTCTATCAATATTGTACTCCAATTTTATCAACACTATTGCAAATCTATCAATACTTCATTCAAAAAATATACACAATTATTTTAGAGAAGTAATCTAACCAAACCTTTGCAGTCCGCTGCAATTTATACAAACTTTTGATTTTTTTTTTTTTTGGAATAAAGGTGAAATAGGTCATCGAAGTGCACACAAGACTGCTATTGAGCCAGGACTTAAAAAAAAAAAAAGTAATTAGATCCCTATACTAACCAATATCAAGCAATTCTTCGCATTTCCAAGTTTTACAAGTTATCATTTGGTTACCATACTAGTTGGATGCCTTATATTTTTTTAATTACCTTGTCACGTAGCTTTCTTCTTCTTTTCCGGCCTTCCTCTGTCTCGTCCCTGTTCCACATTGCTACATCGGAGTTAACAACTATCACGATGTTCTTCGAAGGCCAATGCTCCGGCAAACTCCGCATTGCATTATGGAGCCACTGCCGCAAGAGCTACAGAACATTTCTAAACTTCATTATTGGTCGGATTGATAGAACAATCTCGTTACAATTATTGTTGACCACTTCTGAGATAAACATTAAAGAAATGGATGCCTCATGTAGTGGTACACTGGTACTAAGTATTTGATTTAACAATGGGTTTTTCTTCCATAATTTATGAATTGAAATACAACTATGAGTACTTATTACATATGAAACAGGAAATTGAGCAACTAGAGGCTGTATTTATACTGAAAATTTTCTTTTATGTTTGATGATGTTGGCAAAATTAAGGCAGATGAGAGTAAACATGGTGACCACACAGTTCTCTGAACAAAAGCTTGAGCATGTTTGATGACGAGCTTTTGCAGTTGGAGGAACAGATCAGAGAAACATATGATTCATAGTTACCCTTATTATCATCATTATCATCATATACCCTTGAATCGAGTGTTGGAAAATCTAGCATGAGTTCAGAACAGATGGATGATGGAGCTCGCAGTGACTGCAGTGCAAGCTTTTCTGGACTGTGAGTTTGGCCGGGAAGAAATCATGGTTTATTTGACCCTTATTCCTTTTCTTTTTTGGATGCAATTTTAGCCAAAAATTTGACATATTAATATGGATTTTCCAACCAATATAATCAACACCGTTAATATTTTAATTCTATCAATACTTTACTCCAATTCTATCAACACTGTACTACTGCACAATTATTTTGGAGAAGTAACCTAACCAAACCTTTGCAGTCAGCTGCAATTTATACCAACTTTTGATTTTTTTTTTTTTGTTGGAGGCAATTTTAGCCAATTCCCATTGGTGGTCTTCGCGGCGGACGATTGACCAAAGATCATGTAGAAATCAAGCTAAATGAAGTAGCGAGCAAAGATATTTCAAAAAATATTCATAAATGTAAAGTTTCAATTGATATATATATATACCAAACCAGGTCTAAAATTTTAGTGTCATCCAAAGAGAATAAATATCATTCTCCTTATCTTTGAGTGCTTCCAGTAACTTTTCTTCTTTTAAAGAATTAAGAAACCATGAAATATTATAGCTTAAGCCTTGCATTGAAGAATTCTATATGTTGTCTCTGTATCACCATATCCGGGGGCTGCACCAAAACAGAAATGTGACAATTGAAATTATTAAACTAATTTAAAATGCAATGCATATCTAAAGCCCAACTTGAAATCACATCACAAATTTTTAAAAGAACACTCAAAACACTAGAAATGGAAGAATAGTGTTGTATGTGTAATTAGAATCTGTTTTGTAAATCTCATCTAGCAGCATGATAGGATTGCAGACATCTACTCTCTGATAGTCAAAAGTAAAAGAGTTATTTTAACTTTTCACCTAATGAAGAAATTAAGAAACAGTGAATGAAGAAATCAAAAGCAGGCAACAATTGTTTAATTTTCACCTTTAATCCATCAATAAGACGACCTGGCATGCTTTCAACATCAACCCTCCTGTCTATATGTAGAAACCTCAGCTCCAAGCTGCACCAGTTCAACCAAAATCATTATTAGTAGAGCTTTTTCTTCAGTTTGTTAGAAGTGCAGAACTGGATTGAGTAATCTAAAATTACAAGAGTAAGAACACAAGAAAAATGAATCTACAAAGGCAAGGATTAGTGTGAAATCATCAACAGACCTTTAATGAACTGCCATGGGTGGTGATACTTGCAAGATGCACAAAATTTGCACATTCCTGTCTGTCATATAGTACTACAAATTCAACATAGAAAAAAAAAAAACCACTAAAATGGGAAAATTGAAATATTTCTTAGATTCTACTCTCGATTAGCTCTTTTTTACTTCATTAACCTCTCACGACTCCTAAAACAAGCCTTTGTGTCAATATGACATCAAAATTCATCCAATTGAGTTCTAATTTACATTATTTTACAATCAATTTCTTCACATCGCCTTAATGACACAAAGGAATCAAATAAGTATATACTTTGCTTCCAATTAACACAAAATTAAATCATATCAATTTAATATTAAATATGCACATAAAAGTAGTAAGGATTTACACTAATGAGAAATCCATCATCGTTGCTGTCATATTGATAAATGATGGTTACCAAATAACCATGAAAATTTTAAGAATATGTTGAATACATAATCAGTAGTTTATATATCACTAATTAAATCAAAGTACAATATGCATATATAATCAATAATCAAATAAAGAGTAACTAACCCATAAACACAAACTATTGCATACATATTAATTTTAAAAAGTTTAATACACAAAACATAGTAACAGCCGCAAATACCAAGACACCCATAGCTATATACATATTCCATACCATTAATATCAACTGTCTGATACAATACACCACACACATAAACATAAACATAAACATAAAATTTGAAAAATAAAAACACCAACTATACAGTAATCAAACACTTATCCAAATCTTATACACTTGTCGACTTTGATGATTGGATCTGACTTAGCAATTGCAACCCAACCTGCACTCTTGTTAACAAAAGAATCTGTTAATTAGAGTGCCTACACTGTAAATATCATCAATATAATGATTTGTATATCCACAAGTTTAAAAAATATATTTAACCTAAAAAATAATATCAGTCCCACAGTTGAAGTTTCGCTTTTAATTTGTATAGCATGTACTTGGTGATTAAGAACCATTGGATGTCAAACATCATCATTATGCCAACAACATGTGGTTCAAGAGATTGAAACATAATACGTAGTAACTTTTTAAAATTTTGTGTTTGATCCTTGTAAATAAAAACATAAAAAAATAGATATTAGAGAGATAAATAAATAAATAAATAAATAAATAAATAAATATATATATATATATATATAGTCCGCCATTTCACATGAGTTTGTGTGAACATTCAATGACCCATATCTCTTCACCCAGACTCATGTGAAATGATGGACTATATATATATAAATATAAACCTTCATAATAGTACTTAGATTTGCTTCTTTTTTCTTTTTCTATTTTTTTTTTTTTGCCTTTTTAATACAACATCAAATAAAGCCTCAAGAAAAATGAGATTGTATCCAATAAAAGGAAGGTCACATTTGTGTAAAACCATCTCATGCTTATCCCTGAGACGGGGTCGGATATGGTCAATATAAAAATTTAATACTTATACTTAAAAATGTAATATATACTAATTAGGAATAAATTGTTTTAATACTTATAAAGAAAAATGTAATACTCTTAAAGAGATGTAAAAATATTACATCAAAATATTACATATTCTATTATAAATAATTTCCATGCTGAAGTTATTGCATAAAATCTTACTTGAGCCATGCTGAAGACAAAATTTGAAGCATTTGCATCTTTAACTTCATCCCCTTTAATCACGTGGTTGTAAAAAGTGGGTGTAAGTGCATCTTCAGATTTTCATTATCCCAATGCAGTTTATTCCACCAATTTTGTTCTCCGCTTATTGACTGAATATTCTCTGCACTTTGGACACTAAGAGGCAACTTCAGCAACATACTGCATTCCTGCACTGTAAGATGCTCTAGACTGTTCCATGATTCATCTGCTATGCATATTTCTTCTAGTGTAGGAAGTCCGTCCAAATATAAGGATTTCAACATTGGCACAAAGTTGTTTGTGGATGTGTTTTTGAATACTTCTGACAACTTCTTACATCCACATATCTTGATTGATTCCAGTTTTGCAAGTTTGTGAAGAGTTCCATCCATTGTGAATACATTTTCCAAATGATAACAACCAAAAACGGTTATGGATCTAAGCTTGGTGAAACGCAGTCCAAGAAAATTGCTGAAATCTGAAATGCTTTCTAATTCGGTCAAGTCATAAAAACGAAGGTCCTCTAAGTTAGGAAGCAAGTCACATTCCGTAACACACCCTTGAGACGACAGCTTGACAGAGATGCAACAGCCACTTATTAATATGCTCTTCAAGTTAACAAATGGACCAAGGGTAACGCTGCTTCTAACCATGTTGTAAAGCATGAGATCAACTCCATCACAGTCCGCAATTTCACAGGAAAATGCATGTACTAACAGCCATCCAATTGATTCATCTCCTGAGAAAAGAAAGTCAGAGAAGAACACACTCTTCGTATTGGATAGATATGGTGCATATGATCTGTTATGATCATGAGTCACAGTAACAAAGAAGCTGTTAATTCTCCTGAGCCAAGAAACATGTTCCGTAGTGGCATGAGAAATGTCTTCCAAGTCAATCTGAAAGGAAATTAATTGATTTAAACAGAGCAACTTCTCAAATGGTACATATTCGTCATTTACTTTCCTCATTCCCCATTTGGTAGCACTGCCCTTCATGTTTAGAAACTCCAAACTACATAAGTTAGAAAGTTTCTCACTAGAAATTTTCACCAACTTATAAGTGTGAGATAAATCTAACTGTCGTAGGTTCGTTAGCTTTTCAAAGTCTTCTGGCAATTTAGTGATAGCAGAACCAGAGCAATTAAGCACTTGCAACATTCCAAGTGTGGCCAAGGATGGTAACTCAAACAGTTCACCACAATTTTCTAAAAAGAGAGCTCGAAGTTCACCAAGTTGAAGAAGTGAGTGTGGCAGGAAATGTATTTTGGTGTCACTCAACTCCAAAATTCTTAACATTTGGAATCCTTGTAAAAATGTGTTTGGAACTTCCAAAAGTCTCTGGTTACCTTGCAAAAATAAAGTGAATGCTTCTGCACATTGTATGCTGCAGTTTGGGAGAAATTCTATATTGCTCGCCATAAACGACACTCTCTTCACTCCCTCAAAACAATTGAATAGCTGTTCTGATAATTGGGTCTCGCTAATTCCAGCTTTGTTAATAGCTTTACACCCTTCCTCTAAGGATTTTGCTATCCATATCCCAACATCACGAACTACATCATGCATCTTTACATGATTTAAACGTTGATGACTTCTTTCCAACAAACAAGAGTCTTTTAAGTAGTCAACAATACGTACAACTTCATTCTGTTGTTGCTCAAAGTTTTGCTGCTCATCAATTAAACCTTCAGCTACCCAATATTGGACTAGTTTATACGTATCAATTTCAAAGTCCTCTGGGAATAGACAGAAAAACAAAAAGCATGATTTCAATTGCTGACCTTGTAAGGAATCATAGCTCCACTTGAGGGGTTTGTAGACTTTCTCTTCAACACCTCTAATACGAGACGGCTCTGATTTTTGCAAGGCATGTAATGCGCATTCCCACAACCTAATCTCTCTCTTTTTCCTCAATGATGACCCTACAATAATTAGTGCAAGGGGTAATCCATCGCACTCTTCAACAATGGCTTCTGCCATGGGCTTAATGTGGTCATCATCCACCACTTCCTCCTCCACAGTTTCACGAAACAACTTCCATGCTTCCTCAGGATGCAAGCTACCCATTTCAAAGTCAATATCAGTCAACATTTGTTGACAAACATTAAAATCTCGAGTGGTTAGTATGATTTTACTGCCAGTGTGTTCATTAGGTCGAGGAATCCCTACAACATCGAGATTGATTTCTTCCCATATATCATCCAGAATTAGAAGAAATCTTTCGCCTTTAAGTTTGTTGTACAAAAGACTGGCCATACTTTCCTTACTCACTTCTTTATTCATCATATGCAATCGTTCAGCAATTTTTGATTGGACGCTTTCTACTGTTGCGTTTCGAGATACTACAACCCATATTACGATGTTGAAGATTGGCTCGTTGGTGAACTGATTATTCAAATTCTTGACAAGAGTAGTCTTGCCCACACCTCCCATGCCCCAAACGCCAATCCTCTTATACTCTTCACTTTTCAACAGATCCATCATCTTGGCCAAATTTGTAGATGCTGTGGGTTGACCTTGGATTGATGTCACCTCCATATACTGAACTGGCCTTGCCACAGGAATAACACCCACTATCATGTTCTCAAAGGATTTGCCTTCTTCAATGAGCTGTTTTGCTTTCACAATCTGTTTGGCTATGTTGTTGCTCAATTTGCAGTGCAGTGAACAAGAGGCGGCATCACTTGTAATGCCACTTCCTGTCACAGTTGACCGCAAAGAATTGAAATTGTTCTCCAATTCTTCAACTTTGCTTAACCAATCTTGAACTTGAGTTGTCGGTAACAGATGCTGCAGCTGCTCATCATCTAGCCCACTTCTCAAGCGAGACTTGAGAGCCAATACAAGTGTTATGTCTCTCTCAAGATGATTGTAATTTATATGGATCTTAAAACGATTCTTCATTGCAGCATACATGGATCCAAATATAACTTTAAAAGGTTCAATTAGAGCTGAACCAATGATCGCCGCCAGAGCTTCCATTGCAATGTATTGACACAGGAATGGAGAAATTCAAGATTTTGTGACAAAATTCGGCAGATTTTTTTTTTCTTTCTTTTGAACTAATACTAATGAGGGATAATGATTATTGAGTATTAATGAGCAACAGAAAGTCTTACTGTTTTTTTTAGTACTATTGTAACACATCGCCTGCACTGAGGCTCGAACTCACCCCCACTAGAGCACAAAATCTTATTGTAATAAATTAATAATTTAATTTTGAATAAATGTCCAAAATGGTCCTCCGACTATGACCTTTTCTTAATTTAGTGCCTTAACTTTTAATTACACCCAATTTGGTCCCTAGACTATTCAATTGTAAGCCAAATTGATCAGCCGTTAGATGTGGCAAAAATTGAGTGTTAAAAAGAGGGACAAAATGGGTAATTTAAGTGCTTCTCTATTCCTAACCGGAAAACAAGAACCAAAGCCATATCAAGACAAAAACCTTTTCCCCTGCGCAGACAAAGAAATGAACACGATTCAGCATAGTCAAGGGAATTAAGGGCATGATTTAAGAGAATTATGCAAATTTCTTGGAGTTTAAGATACCAGTACGTGTACCAATCCCCGATACGCAAATAGACGGAAACTTGAACAAGAATTGAAGCGAGTGAGGATCAAAGAAAGTGAAATACTTGATCTTTTCATCTTAGAGGGGGATGAGAGCATAATAAATTAGTCTACGGCTTTATCTTCTTTCTTTGGCTTTTTCTTTTTCACTAATAACATGCGTTTGCTTGAGAGGCGTTTGGTTAATCCAGGATGAAGAATTCGGTGGCCTCCTTTGGCGTAAAACGGGATGAAGGATCCGGTGGCCTCCTCCGGATCCATGGTTACGTTCTAGACTGGTGATTCAACATTCTCTCGTGATAAATCAGTTCCACTAAGTACATATCCGTCCAGTACCAAGCCGGGAGGAGATTCTCGGGAACCACGCTCTCCAGCCCCTTTTCCGGCAGCCCAAATCCGCCATTAGCGACCACCTTGCATCCCATCGCCTTCTAGGGATCCAACTCGTAGTTGAACATCCGTAGAGTTTTATAGACGTAGACCTTGCCGGACCTGCAGTCGTGGCGGGGGTGCTTTCCCCGAGAGGGGCCAATTTTAACCTTGGATCCCACATTCTCTTGCATGGGGATTGGATACTAGAAAAGGTAAAGTGACATTCGGGAGTCCATCTTTCCCTTTGTGAAATTCATTCACTGTTTTTGTTTTTAGGCATACCGGGAGTCCATATTTGTTTTTCTCTTGTGTGAAATTCCTGGAGTCCATCTTTGCTTTGAGTTGTTTTGTTTTTTTGGGACTTTGACTTTGAGTTTTTTTTTTTTTTACTTTGAGTTTTTAATTATTAATTAGATATGATTATGGACAAATTTTTTTTTGCTGTGCATTATTGAAATGAATCGAGAACCATGAAAATAATGATTAGACATGATTTTGAATATATCTATAATTATTAGACATGATTAATTATTAATTATTGATTAGACATGATTAATTATTAATTAATATTGATTTTAAATATATTTATAATTATTGATAGATGATTAATAATTTAGTAACTTATTTAAAAAGATAAAAAATTATTAAATAATAATAATGATAAACATAAATTGATGAAAACTTCATCCGGTGTTATTTAAATGGTTAAGTTCACCATACAGATTGTCACGAATGTAATATTTAACCGACCACGGATAAATATTTTCAACATGACAGTTACTAATAACCAACATTTGTATAACATTGTCTGCTACATTGAATAAGATCACATCATCTATTCGTGCTATTTGAAAATGCGACGTAATTTCTTCCCACTGTTCGGTGAACCATACCGGTTGAAAGTTGATTTCAATTTTTCTATGTCCTACTATAATTTTAAGAGGCTCACTGAACACGTCTGTGATACTAAGGAATCGAGATAATCTCGAAAGCTACAAATGTGAAAAAAAAATTAGTGAAATAAAAATAATGTTGAAAGAAGTATAAGGTACAATGTATAATGTTACTTACCGCGGATCATGTAGACAATTTAACATAGAGAGAATGCCATGCATTTATTTGATTAAATGAAAAAGATGGTGGTAGAGCGGACCTTGCATTGACCCGTATTTGGTCTAGCACAAAATGAAAAAGAAGAGTTAATATTTGTAGTAAAATATATAATTTGTATATGATAATTTATTACGTGATGATACCGCTCTCACAAAGACGGGAAGTTAAGTATTGGTCCTGACGATTGCGCTCCCTTTTTTTTATTGCCGTTGGCGGAGTAGAGAAATGTTTCAAAAGTAAAAAAGCCAATATGTCTAAATACAACAACATCTCCAAGATTTAAATCATGATCTGTCATGAAATCAGAAGCTCTGGTAGTGAAGCACATGTTTTCAAGGGATACTTCTATTCCGTATGTGGGGGCATGAAGCAAAATCGCGCTTGTTGTTAAATGTTGCATTAAATGTCGATGCATGCAATTTGAAATTTTCTACATCACAATTATAAAGAAATGTATAAGAAATAATATCCATAAATATTTGATAAAATTAAAGCAATTAATGTAACAAATACATAGATATAATTACCATTGTTATTTGTGATGTAATTGTAATTGAAAACCATGTAATAGTGCATGTAGTAACATCAGGCAAATGTCTTTGGGCACAAGCTTTAAAAAAATAAAAGCCATATGAGGATAAATGTAGTTACAAAAGAAAAATAAATGCAAAATGTGGAAAACTATAAGGATAGCTTACGTGATTGGTAATTAATAGCTTGTAAACGAATTAGAATATCTTGAGCATATCGTTCAGCATCCTCGTATTCTTCAAACAACATAGCTTCTGGCACTGTTGTACGTAACATTTTCAAATAATTTATCCAAGACGGAGCTGGAGAACATACATATTGATGTTCTATTGTATGCCTTACAGTTGCAAACAATATTTTTCTTCCGACTATAGTTATTGCAAAATAACGGTGTGTTTGATAACCTTGATTATCAAGAATGAAGTCTTTCTTAAAACTTACAAAAATTGCCATTGTAATGTCTAAATATGAAGAACACTTGGTATGAATTTGTTGGATGTAGAATAGTGCAAATAAATGAAGTTTGCAAATAAATGAAAGATATGAAGGAAATGATGAAGTTAGTAGTTTTTATAGTGAGATTTGGAGTATTTTTACAATAAAAATAACACATGTGGGTCAATCTTTATTTAAGCCCTTCACGAAAGTCTGACTCTTAGTCAGACTTTATTTAAGTCCGTGAAGGACTTAATTTTTTTGTTAGAGGGTAAGATGGACTACATCAGTCCATCTTACTCTTTATTTAAGTCCAACTCAGTCCGTGTCAGTAAAGGAGTGAAGGACTTAATTTTTTTTTTTTTGTTAAAGGGTAAGATGGACTACATCAATCCATCTTACTCTAATTTTATATATCCATTTTTTTTAAGTCCATGTCCGAGAATGTCCGAGAAGGACTCAATTTTTTATTTTTTTTTGTTAGAGGGTAAGATGGACTACATCAGTCCATCTTACTCTCTGATTAAAAAAAATTTAAAAATATTCAAGAAGATGGACTTAATATTCAACAAGATGGACTTAATTTTTTTTACTTGTTTTTAAAGAGGGTAAGATGAACTACATCAGTCCATCTTACTCTTTTGATAAAAAAAAATTAAAAAGATTCAACATTGATGACACAATGCATTAGCTATTGTGGTCGCCCCGCAACGTGCTTATGGCGATGATCCTGGGTTCACCACATTTGAACATGGCCATAGTAGCGCGACGCATGATTGGGGCGAAGGCAGTAGCGGTTATGTTCCGGAAAATACCACATTCGACCCGCTAATGTCTTCTGGATTTGGCCAGTTCTCATCAACTCCCCACCAGTCTGTGGGGTATGGATTCGCAGCGTATGGCCAATCTGGGCATGACGATTATTACACCCCATTAAGTGCGGTGTATGATCCTACACAGCCCGGGTTGACATTGCAAGTAAGTTAGGGTCTATTCCATGTTTAAGACTCGAGACCGTACTTCGATTCAAATCCTCTTCAACACCCCATCCACGACTACCTATTTGGATCCTCATCCGTGCATGGCGGCGTTGAAAGCATACAGTCTCAATGGTCGCAGTCAAATGTTCAAGAAGAGCAAGAACTGCAACAGCCAACAAGGAGGCCTACAAGACAACGCCGCCCACCGCTTTGTGGAACCGGATCCCGACACCAAAGGTAAAACATTTTATATGAATTGTCTACGCTTTTATATTGTGCAATTAACTAATGCTAATTTTTATTTAGGCACGGATGAAGTCATCAGCCGATGGTGATTGTCTATTATGTACTGTATGATAGTTGCTAACGAATTATTAAATTTGACTATGAGACCACATTCTGGAACTTCAAATCAAACGTGCAATTGTGTTGTGTTAATTTCTGAATTAATTAATGCGCTTTATTATTAAGTTTACATAGTTTGTTATTGTTATTGGATCCTGTGAGTTTGGACTTTACAATTCCTATCACACTGCATAGGATTTAGACCACAAGTTAATAACGTTGTCGGATGCACGCACATAATATTGGAAATAGATAAGGTTTTTCGACGTGTACATGAAAACTATTTTTTTAGAAATGTTAACAACGTGACGCGGTGATTTGCAAAAAAAAAAAAAAAACGGACTCATCATCTCTTATAATATGTGAACAAGCAAAAAAAATCTAAATTATAAAAAACAAAGATGTGATTTTTTGGATAGATAATTGTATTAATAAAAACAAATAATTGTATTAATAAAAACAAAGCAAAAACAAAGCCGTGTTATTGTTCTTTGGGCAACTGAAAAATGAAAGCCGTGTTATTGTTCTTTGGGCAACTGAAAGATGGACTCCTTGAGTCCATCTTTCCTTAAAGTAAACATGGACTCAAGGACTCCACTTTACCTTGTTCAGTATCCAAAATCCATGCAGCACTTTTTTGGGATCCAAGGTCATTAATTTGCTCTGTCGAGGTTATGACTCTCGTGGCGGTGGGGCAACAGATGGTGGTGGCCGGCGAGGAGTGGATGAGGGAGAAGAGAACCCAGATTTGGAGAAAGATGGTCGAGAATTTGGGGAAAAAATTGACTGGTCAAATGGTTTCAAAAACAAAGATGTTAAATTGTCCATTTCGCCCTTGTGTTTAATGTTAGGTTCACGCCAAAGCTAACGAAGATCTTTTTGGCTTAAAATTGAATAGTCTGGGAACTACATTGGGTGCAATTAAAAGTCAAGACACTAAATTAAGAAAAAGTCATAGTTCGATGACCATTTTGGACATTTACTCTTTAATTTTATTGTAATGAGAATGGTGGATGACAATAGTATGGGTCCAAGAATTGGTGAGAATGATAAACAACGAAAATAATATATTCCATTGAATTTTCGTAATGAATAACAAGCTTATTTCATTATTTGGTTAAAAACTATATAGGAAATAATATTTTATAATTCAATTAATTTAAAAGTAAAAGAGGCAGAGAAAGATAAGGGACAAATAGCATAAAAGGTTTCTACACGGAAGCCGATGAGATTCAATCCCAAAAAGTTAAATCACAGCCCAATAGGGCATCTGGAAGAGTGAGACTCAAGTGAGGGGTAAAATTCCTCCTCACTTTTAAGAGGTTGCCCGTACACTAGTGTCCTTGGTGAGATTCAATTGAGGGGTTAAATCTCCCACTCGCTTTTGAGAGGCTGTTCATACACGAGTGTCGTTGGTGAGACTCAAGTGAGGGGTTAAATCCCCACTCACTTTTGAGAGGTTACACGTACACTGGTGTCGTTGGTGAGACTCAGGTGAAGGGTTGCTCCTACACTGTCGTTGGTGAGACTCGATTCTTAGTCTTTGAAAGCATCATCATGATTATTAATTTATTATTGTGTATGTAAAATTGTTAAAAACTTGTGAATATTATTTCTAAGTTATATAAGCATGCAATAGTATTTTTTTTCTTTTAAATAATTTAAACTTTAGGTATAAAACTATATGTTAAGTTCATATAAGGCCTTTTTTTAATGCCCCAGACCATTAAAATGATAGGACTGGGACTGGTCTTTGTTCTCAAATTTCACCTCTGTAACCAACAGATGTCCATGCGGGCTCCACTTCTCCATTCTTGAAATTAGGTATATATGCATTTCTTAGCACCCACCTTCCTTTGGTTAAGAGTTCAACAATAGATTTTTATTTTTTTTTTCAGAAATTAATCTATTCATTAAAATTTCAAGTAAAAATGCCAAATTAACCCCTTAAGTTAAAGGGATAGTACAATTTCAACCGCTCCATACCCAAAATTAAAAATTGAACTCTTAATCTTTAATTAAAAATAGATGAGTTCCTCTCATTGAACCACACACTCAAGTTAATAAGTAAATACTAGTTAATTGTAAATGTATTATATTGATATAACAATAGGATGATTTTTAAAATTAAAAAAAAAAACATTGGATGCATTGACCTAGGCATATAGCCTTAATTAGTCAGTGCTTGCATTTTGCTACCTGTATACAACTGCAATATGATTAAGACAAGCTAGCTGTACCGATCGGAGTTTATTAATATATAATATAATGTTGTCGTTGGGCTACTGATTGAATAAGTCAATTTAAGCAAAGCTTGCATCTGCTTCCCCTATTATATAACCCGTCACATCTCTCTACAAACCTAACATGGTAGTTTCCCATCATAGGGTTTTCTATCTATAGATTATGTTGGTCCCAAGGGGATGGGGTACAAGTCTAGAGGGGGGTGAATAGACTTGTATAAGATTTTGTAAATCTTCTTCGACCTCTCGTGTGTATTGGACTTAGGATGTTTAGGTCCTATACCTCACAAGATGAAGACGAAGTTTTATGCGCAGCAGAAATATTATCCCTTTTTTAATTAGCACGAGTTTGAGTTAGTTCGAGAGGTGTTATTGTATGCAGTGCAGATCGAGAGATAGGTTAGCGAGAGATAAAAACAGAAAGTAAATGCGAGAGAGATTTTTAAGTGGTTCGGCCAACCCGCCTACGTCCACTCTTCTTCTAGAAACTCCCTAGAAGGATTGCACTAAAACTTCCCTTTTTAGTACAATATCGAGCGCTTGAGCTTTGATCACGAAGCCCGCCTCAAGCCTCAGGTTTTTCGCCCCGCTTCTTGTTACTCCACCTCTCGAGCACTTGAGCTTTGATCACCAAGCCCGCCTCAAGCCTCAGGATCTTCACAAGACAGCTCCCAGGTTACTCCGCCTCTTCTTGCCTTCTCCGAGACAAGGTTGTTCCGGTTGTCACAGGTTGAATGTAACAATCTCCAATCTGACCAAAAGCTTTCGTTGAATGATCTTCCTTGTAGAGCAGCTTTGGTCACCTTCTAGATGTGTAGTAGTTGAAGCTTTGTAACTCTCTCAAAACACTAAGATGTGTTTTCTCGCACTTGTGAATATCAAGGATGATATTCCAGATTAAGCACTTGCACTTTGAACGTATGAATTAGACACCTCTTATGATAGCTTAGAATTCTCGAACCTCTTCCGAACTTGTGTCTTCACGTCCTTATATATGAGAGTTGAAGAATAATTCCGTTGGAGGGAAAATTATTCCGTTTGAAATCTGTCTCCCATGCTGATCATGGGACTTGCATATTTTTAGCATGTTTCATGGAGTGGTGGTCTAGTAACTTGAGCCTTTTGTCTTGTAGTGAATATCCCATATTCCACTATCTTGAGTCCATGCTCCACTTACTTCTTTCGGCAAAAGTTACTCTTTTTATATTCCCATTGTTCCTCGTTTTAGGGAATAAGACCGACTTTGGATTGATGCACATTCTATCCGTTTGTTGTGGAGTTCTGACGTGGCATCCACTTCCAGCTGCTCTATGTTCCATAATATTCTTTCGGCACCTCCTTAATATTTTATCTCCATGATATTCTTCTTCTCCAAACTTAGATTACTTCATCCATGCGTGTTAACTGCCATTCAATCCTTTGGAGAAGTACCGGTTCATCGAGACAAAACATGATGTCTCGACTACTTGATGTCTCGATCCTATGTCTCGAACTGGATTGATGTCTCGAGAGATTCCATCTCTCGAACTCTGCTTATGTCTCGAGATTTAGTTGATGTCTCGCAGACCCTTATTCCTCCAGTAATGTCTCGTGCCTTCTTCTGATCTATCTATAAGTTTACAACACGAAACTTCTAAGATGTTCAAACAGGTTTACCTTAAGCTTAAATATTTCCCGAGTTGAGCTCAATTACCCGGTTGTATTTTCGCTCTTAGTTTACTTGTCGAACTTACAAGTATTTCCTATCTATCGAGACTTAGGGGATTGTGGATTACATTTGGTATCATCAAAACCTATTACAATATGTTCCTAACAATTTCCCCCTTTTTGATGATGCCAACACTATACTTACTTATATGGCTGATTTTCAAGAAAAAGAAAAAAAAAATTAACTTTGATTTTATTTTCAGCGCATACGGTAAGTTTGACAAAGAGACTAATCTGCTAAAATGAAGACCAAACTCACACAACACCCCCAGTAAAAGATATTCATATATTAAAACCAAGGGAATGTTTTACAATGAAAGAACTTAGCAGAAAAGATAACAGAAAGCAAAGAACAACATGAGAAGAAAAAAAAAATTTAAGAATGCATATATGACAACGGGAGCTTACTGCTTGTCCGCTTTCCTCTTCTCATTGATAGTTGCTCGTGTCTTGGCGGGGTTTTTGTCATCTACCATCTTAATGTAATCGTCCGAGACATCAAGATGTAGATAGTTAATGAAGGCCTCGCTTATGAACCTTCCTTCGATTACCCCATCTCTCCACCATTCGATGCATTCACTTGCAGTGAGGCCACTGTGAGAAGAAAGGCTAGCTTTGTTGAGAAGACTTACAATGATTCCATTTAGAAACTCTGTAGAGTCTTCCTTGATTCCCATTTTGTAGTCTGTCATAAATTGCTCATCTTTCTTCTCCTTTGCCGTTTGTTGTTCTTGCCTCTTTTTTCTCCTTTCTCTGTCTTCTTCTCTTCTCTTTTCCATTTCCAGTGTGCGCTGAACCCTTAGCTCCTCCTGCCTCTTGGCTTCCTCTATTGCCTTGCTAGTTATCTTTGGGACTTTGGGAGGAGGTCCAGTGGTTAAGGGTTCACTGCTGCCCTTTTCTTGCCGGTTGATGTCCCTCTTGTTCCCTGATTATTCCCCTGATTTTCCCCCTTGTTGGCATCATTCAAACGGGAAAGGAGAGTGGACATACCTTCAAAGAGCGATTGAAGCTGAGCAGGTACTTGGTTCGACAGGTCATCGAGTAGGGCTTTGATCAGGTCCTGTCGAAGTTCATTGGAGTTTTGGAAGGCTCGAAGTTCAACAATTAGTTCTACAACTTCTGCCCTTGCTCCAACAGCTTCTGCCCTTGCTCCAGCAGCTTCTGCTCGGGCTTCTGCAGCCTCATTTGTGGCTCGTCTTGCTGCATCTTCAGCCCATACCACTTGTTCGAGAAGTTCCTCATGATTGGTTTGGGATTCACTTGATCCAGCAGCAGGCAGTGATGCGTTGTGAACAATAGTAAGTGTGTGTTCAATTTGAGCCATCTTCTGAGATTGATCGGTCATGAATTTGCGCACCTCGCCAATGAAAGCTTCTTCGGCCTGTCGATCATAATCAGAAGTAGGAGAAGAAGGCTGAGAAGTACCTTTAGTAGGAGGGGACTTGGGTGCTTCCAGATTTCCACCCATAGATTGCAACTGTGAGTCCACCTCTCGATTGTGCACCTGAGGGTCAGCAGGAACACTCGGATCAGAGCTTGAAGGTAGCTCCATGCCAGGCGCTTCCCGGTTTCCACCTGAGGGATGGATCACTTCTCGCTCATCACCTCTCGAACCTGGAACCTCAGCTTCAGCTTCTAGTGGGATTGGATCAGCTAAGGAAGGAACTTCCGTGTTGGATGCTTCCCGGTTTCCATCCAATTGAAGATCCTCCTCAGTGTTACCTCTCGAACTAGAGCTGGGAACTTGATCATCTGCCGGAGGGATTGGATTTGAGGAGGGAGGCTGTGCATCGACAGGTGCTTCCCGGTTTCCACCATTGATGGGCACATCTTCTTCCTCGTCACCTCTCGAACTAGCAGGATTTGATGTTGTCTGCTCTTGTTGCTCATTAGGCTGCATCTTAGACTGCTCAGGACAGTCAGGAATCTCTATGAACTCGGGAGCAGCTGGTGCACTCCACCTTTGCCTATCAAACATTCTGGCTGCAAAGGTGGATGCCGTGTCATCTGGTAGCAGGAATGGAGATGCCTGCTCCATGTACATTGAGAAGCCCGGCAGTGTGAGCAACGGAATTTCACCCTCTCGAACTGTTTGTGCCTCGTCATTATCAGATAAGGGTGTGGACTCAGGAGCTGGCAGAAGTAGAATAGAATTTGAATCTGCCTCCAGTGCTTCAGAGGTCTCGAATTCACCTCTCGAAGCTGCTACCTGTGTGTCCAGAGCAGAGACATTCACTTGGGACAATGGAATTGCTGTTGTTGCTATTGGCTTGTCGGTTTCATCTCTCGCAACTCCTGAGGTCTCTCCTGGTCCTCTCGTATCTTCGACTTGATGTCCCAAGGATAAAGCAGTAGCGAGCCTGATATCCTCTCTAAACTTTGCATCCAATTCAAGATCCACTTCAGACTCGTCTTCTTGTGCATCAGCTGTAATACCCCGTATTTTATTAACATTATCCTAAGGCGTTGACATTCCTAAGTTATGATCTTCAGATATTTCAAAAGAATTTTTATAAGTGAGTATAGTTTTTATTAAGCTGCGAACCTACGTACCGGTCACGAACCGTAAAAATTTTAGGAGCGGGTGTTCGGACCCGTTTGTCCTAGGAAATGAATTATTAGACACCATACTATTATTCTTGAATTTCCTATTTAATTAAATCAGCTCATAGCAGCGAAAATTTATTTTGATCGTACATCGCTAAATTTCGCGGTGTACCGAACCTAGCCCAATTTTGAGGGTTAGTCTGGAATAAATTTTTAGTTTCGGAAATTATTCTATCTGGATTATTTTCCACCGAAACTTTATCTGTTTGGACCCCAACTGATAAGGTTGGAGATATTTTATTATTTTATTATTTTTCCCTTAATCTTATCTTATAAGGGATATTTATATGTTGAGATAAGAATGAAGAAATTTCATGTCTTCATTTCCCATTCCCATTTCGTGAGAAAAGAGAGAGAGAGAGAGAGGGTGATCTTTTCATCTTCTTCACCATTTTCTTCCATCAATTTCCATAGCCAAAATCCTTCTCAAGTGTCAATTTTGTTCGGTAAGACTTCGATTTTATTCGGTAAAAAGCTTTATATCCCTTCCTAGATCTTGAATCTAAGCTTAGTTTCTTAAAATATTGTGTTATGGTGTTGATTTTGATCCTAGGATTTTAAGGTGAAATTGGAGGAATCAACTCCAAAAGTCTTCTACGAGGATTAGAAACCCGGTCGAGGTAAGGAATCCCTTAAGTTGGTTTAGTCACTTGAAATTGGATAATTGATTGTTTCGTTGAAATATATGGATGTATATGCTTGTATATGTTATGATTATGTCCATATAGGCTTACTTATGAAAATATTGAAAAATCAAGATAGATTTCTGGCAGTAACTTCCGAGATTTATTGGGAAAAATTGGTAAGGTATTTTGATCCTATTTTTTTTAGACATGTAGTTCTATAAGTGTAGAACCCGCATATAAAATTTCATAATGATCGGAGTAGTATAAGTATGGTTTTCGAATTTTTCTCCAAAACTGGTCCAGAGAGAGAAAAATTCCGGACAGCACACTGCCAAGGGCAAAAATGGAATTTTCTGTGTTTATTCACGAACCAAAATGACCAAAACTTTTTATGGACATCAAGTACTATGAGTTGGGGTTCTACCATAAAAGTTTCAAGTGAAAAAGAGTTCGGGAACTATTTTTACCGGCTCAATCTTTCGGACTGCGCCAAGCTGAATTACTGTCCAGAATAGGCGGAACGTGTTGGACGCGGCCCTGGACGCGGCCCTGGACGCGCGTCCACTGCGCGTCCAGTGGAGTCCAGTAGGTTCGAGAGTAAGATCAAATTGTATAAACTTTGATTATTATTATTGATGTTTAGATGATGGGGTTGTAATGAACCTAAGAGGTTATGAGAATGATGATGATGTTATAACATGTTGATACATGGGTTATGAAATGGTGATAAAGTTAGGATGGATATTACTGATGATTGTAATGATCATAGATAGTAATTAGAGCTTAATTAAGGACTTAGTAATTAATGATGGATTAACAATGGAGTTCAGGAGGTGATTAAGCTCTAATTATAGTGATTAAGGACTGATAATAGTTATTAAGGTTTAATGACTGGATGAATAGGCGGAATGGTAATTAATATATTATCAAGGTGGGACTAATTATTTGAAGGATTATCTTTGGTGATTATTGTGAGATCTTTGTTATGGGCAATACTCTCTATTTGGTGGTTATGTTGAAAGATTGGAATTACTCTTTTAGAATTTATTTGGAGAGGTTGGAATTCTCTCTTTGGTTATTATTTTAAGAACTTGGAAGTGATTCTTTTGATTTGGGGATTGTTGGTGTTTACTTGAGGATTTAAAATATCTCTTTGGTAAAGATACTATGGTTTAAAGGAATTTTGAGTGGTGATGATATTACGATGTTTATTAAGGAAATTGTTATATGGAAATATTGAGATAAAGATTGTATGTGGTGAATTTTGAGGAAATAGTTGTTGAACGACTTTGGATTATGGTTAGGTAATGACTTTACCTCAAGTTACAATCTAATGGTGTTAATGCTTTCGATGACTTAATAATGATGTTATAATGTTGTTGACTTGTTGTCGATGATGGATTACAAGGTTAGTAGTTACTAATGACAATAATTAATGCTTAAGAGTGATTAAGGTCAATTGTTGGATTATGGGTGACTAAGTATCGATTATGGATGTGTGATTTCCTTAAGTTATAATGGTGTTGATGATAGTGGAAGTTGTTGATGACGATAGTGAAAAGGACAGCTATCTATTATTAGTTAATGGTGGAACCATGATTATGGATCACCGATGATGATTGGATTGTAAGATGGATTGAAATCCATGATAAGGAGTAAGTATTGGGAATGGACACATGAAGTATTAGTAGAATATATAAGTGTCCGAGGTGTGACCAGCTCGTGTTCAGCTGTGCTTTCTTCCAAATTTTGCTCGTACTTGAGCTATGCTTGAAAAGCCTTTGGGCAAGTAAAAATGTTTATGAAAACTTACGTTGAAGAACGTATGCTATTTTGGTGAACAGGTTGCCAAAACCTTATTTTTGAGGCAAATACCATTTTTAGTGAGTGTGTACCTTACTTGATTGATGAGAAAATGATGTCTAAAATGAATAAAACCTTAGTTTCAAGGAGTTACGAGGACCTTGTTGTCTTTTTACCTCGGGCTATAATTACCGAAGATTGTCATTGACATATGTACGGTTGTATTCGTACTTGGGCGAAGTCTATTCGCCGAGTCTCTACGTCACTCATGTATGGCTAGACTGTGGGGGTGTGCACACTTAAGCGTATTGACTCCGTCGTCTCCGGGTTGGTGTCATTTTAATGGACCTAGGCGGGGCCACACTAGGGGCCATTCTAATGAACCATCGTCCAAGGGACCGAGAAGAGAACTTGGGTAATGACCGCAAGCCCATGTTCCAGGTTCAATCGGTCAACGACAAGGAATATTCAACATTTCCTATAAGGCCTCATACTTTGAAATGAAACTAAGTCGAGTTTTCACAAGTAATGGTTGAACCAATGACTATGATGAGATATGCGATACTAGTTCCAAGAAACTAGTCGAGTGATGTCTGAGAAATGGGATATTGTGAAAATGTCAAGTATGGTTGTGAAAATTCACGCGTGTAACGTGAAAATGATGGAATTCCTGGAAATGAGAATGTTTGCAAATTCGTCTGAAAGACGTGGAAATGATTTTGAGCGGCAGTTATGCCATTATTCTTATTTGAGAAAAGCTTTACATGATTTAACGTATATACGCTACTATACTATCTATGAATCATTTGGTTGCAGGTAGGTTTTCCAATCATGGGTAAAAACTTTACGAACTTCCAAATTATTTGTGTTTTCAAACCTTTGTCTACTTTTAAGTGACAACGGATTCCCTTAATTAGCCGTCGTGCTAACTACACTTCGATGTGTTTTCCTTATCAGATGCAGTGTAGCGTGGGCCCTTGTAGCCCGATGAGCTCTGAATAGGATGGAGGTACAGGTTTAGGTCTACTCTATCCTAGCATAGACACCCTGGAAGAATTATTTCCATATGTATTAAGCTTGATGTTGATGTTGTATATTGATGTTGTAAGTTTAGCTTGTGCACTTAGAGTGGAGGTTGTCAAAGAGGTGATAGAATGAACTCTAGGTGTGGCGGTAGCACCCAGTTTTCTGCTGATAAGATGTAAGCTTCCACAGCGTTTTATTACGGATTTTGTAATAAATGTAAGAGTTGAAAATTGGGGTGTTACATCAGCAGCTATGCCCTTTCCTTTGTCATGTCGTCCAAGATTCCTCTTGGTCATATGCATTTCATGGGCTAGCTCTTGCAGCTCGTTGGCTGGGATCTCAGTAAGGTTTAACCAATTCAGTGCAAAGATCTCCTCAGCCTCCATTTCTGCTGCCTGAGCTATTAGTTGATGAAAAGGACCTGTTCTCCAATTGATCCATCGAAGTACTCTGGAGAGATCATCCAAAATTATCTCTGTTTCAGCTCGGGAGCCCAACTGAGTAGCTTCTACTTGTTCCACATCAATCTGCTCCGCAGATTGATCTTCCATAACTTGTGCATCCTGCACATTCTGCTTGCTGATTTCTCGGTTCTGATTAGAGAGATCGTCATCTGGCTCCACATCCGCTATCACTCTGGCTATAGAACCTTCAATCTGAGCGGACTCATTTATTGTCAATTCCACATTTTTAGCACTTTGCACTGGGTCCCTGACCACAGTGCCCTGATCATCAGCAGCAGTCTCCGGAATAGAGGTCTCAAGTGGTTCCAGACTGCAAGCGACGTTTTGAACCTCCTCTGCTGAAACTATCATCTCTCGAACCACCTCTCGTGGTTCCTCAACATCTCCCTGCACTGGATCACTGATCCCAGCGCCTTCAAACTCTCGAGCCTCATCTCGAGACATATTCACAGACTCATCAGCAGCACCAGCACCAGCACCATCATCATCATGCAAATCAACAAATATCTCACCGGAGATGGACCTGGTAGGGGGCACTCTCTCAACCTCAACAGCCATTGAAGCCTGAGGTTCCCCCTGGGCCTGTGCCCTATCCTCGAATGGTACTGGAATGACAGAGGGTGTCACCTCTCGAGTCTTGGTGACAACATCAGACTTGGTTTTCTTGGCCTTCTTTGGTAGAACAACCCTCTTAATTATTACACCCAGTGGTGCATCATCAAAATCCTCCTCTACAGATTGGGCTTTCCGTTTGCCCTTTCCCTTAGGCTTTGAGGGAGGGGGTGCAATCTTTACACCCTTAGACTTTGGAGCTTGAGATTTCGTCCTACCCATATAGGTATTTCGATGAATCTCCCTCCCTTCCCTCAATTGCAAACCCTTCAAACTTAACAAAAACTGAACAATGAAATCGAAACCAACCTTTTTGTGAATCGACTGGTTGGCATTGGAGACTGAGCTTTGCACTTGCTGCTTTAGGAAGTTAAAGATGATGTGAGCCCAGTCCATTTGAACATTGTTCCAGATGGCATGGAGGATCTTGAGAATGTCCAAATTGATCTCATCGGTTCCGGACACCTTGCTGAGGACGAACTTCATGATAAGATCAGCTGCAATAGCGAACCTCTCCTTCAAATGGTACTTGCGGAGGGCAGAGGTTGCGCTGGTAGGTGCATTCTCCAATCGGATTTTGTCCCAAAACGCCTGCTTGTCCAGACTGTAATCCGAGAGGTTCTTGACTGCCTCCTCTGATGCAGCAAAATCGAATGCAGCCCTAAGGTCGCCCACCGAAGTCGTGATATCAATCTCGTTGAACCGGCTCTCAATTTTGCCCTTTGAGACCTTGGCATTTGCGAACCATTCGGTGTAGTCGAGGTCGTGGATGGTTCGGTAGTCATGCGTCATGTACTTCAGGAGCCCGGCCTTCTCGAACTTCTTGAGGACCTTCTCTGCCTGCTTTGGGTTCGTCGAGTGATTGACGAAACCTTCTCTGTCAAGGATGCTCCCCGCCTTAACTTGCTTGATGAGAGTTCGAATGCGGTTCAACTCTCTTTGGTAAGCTTCAGAAGATGAGGTTGATGAGGATGATTCGGACACCATTGTTGAAAGCTTGATGTTTTGGAGGGAATGAGTACAATGTTTGGAATTTTGGGGATTTTGGGTATTCGGTTTGAGCTTGAATCCGGGTAAGGAAGATGTGTTTGGCTTTTATACTTTGTGGATTCGGGTCGGATATATGGGTAGGGTTGAGAGTTTAACCAGAATTAGGATCCCGGTTAATTTAAACAAAATGAAAGGTCAGAAATACCCTTCTATAACGGTTATGTGTATAAGATATGATAAGGGTATTTTTGGGAAGTATGTGACGGTTTAAGATTTAAAAGTGGGGTTATAAGATAAGATAACTTTATAAGCATGCTCCCACTAAACAAGATAGTGCCCTTAAAACTTGGAAACCCGTCAGTAACCGAAGACCACGTGGCTAACAGTAATTTCTAAATTAGCCGTTCCACATATATCCGTTGAACACATCAGGTTCACCTCTCGAAGGTGAACATTCGGCTGTACTAGTTTAAGGATCTTCCCCTTGTGTGATTGATCCCTAAACCTCCTTATTCCTCCGTCTTGATCTGGTTGAACCCATGGCAACATGTTCAAGTGGTTAAGGATCTTTGGTTGAACCCATGGCAACATGTTCAAGTGGTTAAGGATCTTCGGTTGAACCCATGGCAACATGTTCAAGTGGTTAAGGATCTTCCCCCTGAGTGATTGATCCCTAACCCTCCTTATTCCTCCATTTTTGAGATACATATGGAATCAGTTTGTTATCTTTCGAAGTGATCTCTTGAACTCCCCTTCTTCGAGACATATCGTATATAGGCAAACTGAGAACTCCCCTTCTTCGAGACATATCGTATATAGGCAAACTGAATGAGTCCCTTCTTCGAGACATATCGTATATAGGCAAACTGAATGAGTATCTCTCGAACTACCTTTCGAACACAGATTGCAAAAAGAACAAGATTGATTCATCGAAAAGATATCACTTGGAACATTTCCTTAAGTTCATTTAGTGATTTCCAGATACATTACATATGAACCAATATACTATTAGATTCCCTAGAAACTTTTGTTTGGCCTTGGATAGCCATATAGGAATCTAATGTCAGAGCAAGAACTAGCCATCTAAAGTCCTATTTATTCTAGTTACAGAACTAGAGGTGGCTAATTCTTCTTGTTATTTTCTACCTCTCCGCTGCTGCACTCCTCACAGGCTCCTTCTCCCTTTCCCTTGGTTCTCCATTTGGTTGAGGGATATCTTTTTCCGGAATGTGCAGCTGTAAGAGTCCCACTTATACGAGACTCTTCTCCTGATTCCAGTATCCCACCGTTGTGGATCTCCTCGCATTTGGGGATCCATTCACCTTGGATGGGAATAGGATGCTTGCTTGGATTATCAGGAAGCTCCGCAATCTGTTCACCCTTAGTTGATTCTGGATAATTTTCTCCTTGAAAGTCTTTGGACTTAACTGCCGATTTCCTTCCTCTATACCAGAATGGTACATCATCTTTTCCTTTCTTCTTCTCCATGAAGAAGTTGATGACATAAACTGCTAAGGAAACACCTCTATTTATAGCCCAAAAACTTAGGTACTGTTGAGTCACGAGATGCTAAATGAATGACCATTCAATGCTGTGTAACTTCAAGGCNCATAAAGTTGATGAAACTGCCCCTCACATGCGAAACAGTTCATGGCACTAAATACAAGGAGATAAGATTTGACCGTTCAAACCAATTCTATCATTCCCAATTCTAACCTTAGTTGAGAGAATCTATTTTCACATAACGCCTTTGTGAAAATATCCGCTAGTTGCTCCTCTGTTGCAACGTATTCCAAAGTTATATCCTTTTTCTCAACATGGTCTCGAATGAAGTGATACTTGATATCAATGTGTTTTGTCCTTGAATGTAACACTGGATTTTGAGTAATAGCTATGGCACTAGTGTTGTCACACATAATCTTAACCTCTTTACATTCAACACCATAATCCAGTAATTGTTGCTTCATCCATAAGATCTGAGCACAACAACTTCCAGCTGCTACATATTCTACCTCAGCGGTACTTGTAGCTATCGAATGCTGTTTCTTGCTAAACCNTACTTGTAGCTATCGAATGCTGTTTCTTGCTAAACCATGAGACAAGTCTTCCACCTAGAAACTGACATGTCCCAGATGTGCTCTTTCGATCAATTTTTCAACCGGCAAAGTCCGCATCTGAATATCCCATAAGTTCGAAAGATCCACCTCTCGAATACCAAAGTCCAACACTTTGCGTACCCTTGAGATATCTAAGAATCTTTTTAGATGCATTGAGGTGACTTTCCTTAGGACTTGCCTAAAATCTAGCACATACACCTACTGCAAAGGATATATCTGGTCTACTAGCAGTTAAATAAAGAAGAGATTCGATGATACCTCGATACGTAGTCTGATCGACCTCTCGACCCTCACTGTCCACGTCGATGCGTAGAGAGGTTCCCATACGCACTTTGACTGAGGATTTCCCTTCTATATTGTATTTCCTGAGCACTTTGACTGAGGATTTCCCTTCTATATTGTATTTCCTGAGCAGATCCTTAGTGGATTTCCCTTCTATATTGTATTTCCTGAGCAGATCCTTAGTGTATTTCCCTTCTATATTGTATTTCCTGAGCAGATCCTTAGTGTATTTCTCCTGGTTGATGTATTTCCTGAGCAGATCCTTAGTGTATTTCTCCTGGTTGATGAAAATACCTTCCTTAAGCTGTCTCACTTGTAGTCCAAGGAAGTAGTTGAGTTCCCCCATCATGCTCATTTCGAACTTCCCTTTCATCAAACTGGAGAACTTCTCGCACAAGACTGGATTGGTGCTCCCAAAGATGATATCGTCCACATAGATTTGCACCAATAGGATATGATCCCCATCCTTAATTCTAAACAATGTTTTGTCCACTAGGCCTTTGGTGAACCCACACTGAAGTAGAAAAGAGGATAAAGTGTCATACCAAGCTCTCGGAGCTTGTTTCAAGCCGTAAAGTGCCTTCTTCAACTTGTATACTTTGTCAGCTCCCACGTCCATCAAGAAACCCGGAGGTTGTTCAACGTACACCTCTTCTTCAAGAAGTCCGTTCAGAAAAGCGCTCTTGACATCCATTTGATACACTTTGAAGTCTTTGAAGGCAGCATATGCGAGAAAGATGCGAATGGCTTCGAGATGTGCCACCGGAGCGAAGGTTTCGTCAAAATCTATTCCTTCCTCCTGACAGTAACCTTTGGCAACAAGTCTGGCCTTGTTCCTAACAATGACTCCATCCTCATTCATCTTGTTTCTGAAGACCCACTTTGTTCCAATGACGTTCTGATGATGAGGTCTCGGAACTAGTTCCCAAACGTCGTTTCTTTCAAACTGATGAAGTTCCTCTTGCATGGCTTACACCCAATCTGGATCACTTAGAGCCTCATCAATCACCTTAGACTCTATTTGAGATAGAAAGCAAGCGATCATGCTTTCTCTGTATGCTGATCTGGTCCAAATCTTGTCACGTACATCTCCAATCACTTGATCAGCGGGATGCTTCTAAGCCATCTTAGATCGGGTTGTGCCTCCTCAGTTGACTCCTCGGTAGTTGGTTGTGATGTGGGAGGATCATCTATGATCTGGATTGGATCAACTGAGTCAGTAGCATTCTTCTTTGTAGTGTCTTCATCATCTGATTCTGACTGGAGTTCTGCTACGTCTCGAACTATCGACTGCTTCCCATCGAGAGGTAAGTCTGATCTCTCGATCGTTTCCGGCTGAACTTCCTTAGAGNTTTTCAGCTGCTTCTATTGACTTTGATGGTTGATCTGTCGATGCTCTATCATCAAAAGAGACATGTATGGATTCTTCAACCACCAATCTTCGCTTGCTGAAGACTCTGAATGCTTTACTTGTCGATGAGTATCCCAGAAATACTCCATCGTCTGCCTTTTCGTCAAAGGCCCTTAACTGAGTCTTTCCATTGTTGTGGATATAACATTTGCATCCGAATGTGTGGAAGTAGCTTACATTCGGTTTCCTCCCGTTCCACAACTCGTACGGAGTCTTACCAGCTCCTTTCACGATCAAGGACAGATTTTGGGTGTAGCATGCTGTGTTGACTGCTTCAGCCCAAAATCCCTGAGATATATTGGCTTGTGAGAGCATGGTCCTTGCAGCTTCCTTGAGAGTTCTGTTCCTCCTTTCAGCAACGCCGTTCTGTTGAGGTGTTCGAGCAGTTGACAACTAATGATGAATCCCGTTCTCGTTGCAGTAGCTCTCGATCACTTGGTTAACGAACTCTCCTCCCCAATCTGACCGAATTTTGAGTATCGAGACATCCTTTTCAACTTGAACTTGCTTCAAAAGGTTTGGTAGGGCAACTTTTGTCTCGCTTTTCTTGGTTAAGAACACGGTCCATGTGAATCTTGTGTAGTCATCTACTACCACAAGAGTATACTTTCTTCCTCTCATGCTGGGTGGATCCACCGGGCCAAATAAGTCCATATGAAGAAGACTTAATGGTCTAGTAGATGATGTCTCGGCTTTGGTTTTGAAAGAGGATTTGATCTGTTTGCAGCGTTGACATGCCTCACAAATCTTGTCCTTTCGAAACGTAACTTTGGGCAGTCCTTCCACAAGGTTCCTCTTAGTAAGCTTGTTGATAGTTTTGAAGTTCAGGTGACTAAGCTTACTATGCCAATCCCAGCATAAGTCCTCTTTGCTCCTTGCTAGCATACATAGAGATGGTTTGGCAGATCTCCAATCCACTATGTACATGTTTCCTTTCCTTGCTGCTTCCAGGACGACTTCGAGAGATTCCTCTTGTATGATCTGACACTTGTCTTTGGTGAAGATAACTTTGTAGCCCTTGTCACAGAATTGGCTTGTGCTAAGGAGGTTGAACTTGAGTCCTTCAACGTAGGATACCTCCTTGATCACCAACTCATTCTTATGGATCTCACCAACAGCCTTTGTGCATCTTTTCTTCTCGTTGTCTCCGAATGTTACCAGGGGACCTTCGATAGGATGGATGTTCTCTAGCAGTGTTAGATTTCCCGTCATATGTCTTGAACATCCACTGTCAATGAACCATATGTCCCTGCTGTCCTGCATGCAAATCAAGCAGATTTAGGTACCCAAACTTTGGGTCCTGGTTGGTTAGTGAGTTTAGGCATCCATTTATACCTTGGACCCATTATTCCAGGCCTAGGTGCAATGTAGCCATTATACGATTAATAATCATAAGGAATGCTAGCAAAGACTCTAGGCCTCTTAGGTGTATAAATCAGCTTAGGTTGAGGCCTGACCTCAAACATACGCACCATGCCCTTCATAGCTGAAGGATGTAATTTAGTGGGAGTGAAGGTGAAGGGTGATAAAACGAAGAGTCAAGACTCCCCGAGTGTCGTGTCTCTCAAGGATGGCGAATGGGGATCGAATTAGTGTGTTGGCATCTAAGAGGTTGAGGGAAAAGAGTTACAAGATTTGCTAAGGGTTGGATTCATTGGTAAAAGAGGGGAAGGTTGAGAATGGTTGTGGTAAAAATAAAGGTAAAGACGGAGATCGGGGCCTTAGGCTTCTCTATGTGGACTATCCTTGTATGGTTTCGTGAGCTAGAGATGTGGAATAGACTAGGGAGTTCATAGCACATCACCAAGTGGCGTCACACTTTGGACTCCCACATCCTCATTCGGTTGGGGCATTTCATCGAACACTTTGTCTACCACTCCTCTCGGATCTTGTCCTTTCGGACTAAGAGCGGAGATGTGGGTGATCTAGGCTCGTGAGTGGCCGCTATCGCGCACACACTCACTTCCTTTGAGTTTGCTACCTAAGGTGCACACTTAGGCACAAACCAATAATAAACATCATCCACACAAGATCATCGTCCAACAATCACAAAGCTCACATTTAATCTAGCAATAATATTAAACATCCACATAGATCTACCATGGGGCCACCAATCCCCTTTCTACTCTACTCTAACATGCTAAACATTAAATAGAAGCAATATAATCAAAGCAATAATATAAAAGATCAAACTTTAAATTGAAAGGAGAGAATTTATACCCAAAGGAAGTTTGGATCTACATCTTCATCTTCAACCTAATCTAAAACTACTCTAATTAGAATTTGGAAAGGAAAGTTGGATCTAAAACTATTGGGAGTCTCCTCCCCTACCTAAGCTATCTACTACCTAAAACTAATTGCCCCAAAGGTCTGAAATAAGGAGCCTTATATAGGGAAAATGAAATAGGGGCAACATAGTAATTTTTCCCCGCAGCAGAATTTTAGGTTAGGACCAGGGCTCTCGACGCGTCGAGCCGCGTCCAGCCCTCAAGGAATTTCTCAGAAAATCATACGGCACATTCTCGACGCGTCGAGCCAGGGGCTCAACGCGTCGAGCCCTGAAGACTCTTTTCCGCGTTTCTTCCACACGCGTGGTGGAGGTCGTGGGGGGTTACTGGAATGTTTCCACGCCCCTCCACACGCGTGTTCGGCTGCGTGGGAGGCTCCTGCTTCATGGTTTCTCCATTTTCTTCTCCGTTTTGGCCTTAGGTCCTCCGTTTGGCTGCAAAATAGCTTAAAAGCATCTTCCAAGCTCTTGTTAGCGGTTTTGGTCACATTAGAGTCTAAACGCATGATATTCTTATGAAATGGGTACTAAACCATATAATTATAGCCCTTAAATGACCCCTAAAATAAGCTATCCTTGGTTCTTATCAAATTTTTCACACTTAAACCTTGCTTGTCCTCAAGCAAGCATACTTATCTAAACTTTAATCATCTAAGCACCAAGGATAGTTTGTTCTCTCATTGTCAATTGATCAAGCGATGTGTAGGTGTTCGGAGTTGAGTGGGTGAAATTCCCTACACTATCTACCAAGACCTCTAAACTCATGCCGACCAAATGTAAGAAATATGCTAAGGAAGTTAAGTCTCAGGAGATAGATATAACATAAAAAGTTTTACACCTTTCAAGCATGCAAAAGACAATAGGGTTTCACCTTGTATTTTCTAGGGGCCTCCAGCCGATCCGACTAGTGGGAACGATGCTCACCCCCTGGCCAATTTCCATCCTAACGCCAAAGCCCCTTTACGTAATATAAGTGAGGGCAGGGACATGGACCGCTAATCGCCATGGCTTGGGCGATCACTCTATTTTCTCACCTCCTAGGATAACATCGTCGAGCTACCCGACTTCACATGGAGATCCATGCTTTTTCGAAGACAGTGCAGTGGGTGCCCGAATCCTAGCGAGGCGGCTCACCTCCTCTCAATTTTCTCTTCTCCTAGGGACATTTTAAGTGAACAACCGACTCCAGATATAGCGTTTGAAGACTATGGTTGAACACTTCCTAGCGAGAAGGCTTTCCTCAAATTTTATCTCTGGGAGTGGCCTTTTTTAAAGCCTTTATTCATGTTTTACCATATCAACCCCTCATGCCTTTTTCTAGGGAGTAGGGATTTTTTCACTCAATGCTCACTTTAAGGCTCTCCTTTTGCCCCATGTCCTGCTAAGATTAATTCAATTTCCGGGCTTCGCAATTTTTATCTTTCTAAAACTCAAGGGGTAACTTCCAAAGCATATTTAAGACAAAATACAAAATACAAGGTTAGGAGCCTTCCTAGATAGTATTGGGTCGAATTACAAAATACAAGGTGAAGAGCATGCAAGCACACATAAAAATTTTCAATTTTGGGTCGAATTGTGCAAATTGGTGCAAAGTGTAACTTCCAAAGCATATTTAAGACATTCAAATTTGGCACAAGGTTAGGAGCCTTCCTAGATAGTATTGGCAATGACACGCCCTCTAGTTCCTATACCTTATCACTCAATTAAACAACTATTTCAAGAAACATAAATCCTTTCCACACTTAAAAGTGAACATCGTCCTCGATGTTTCCATTAGGAATAGAGGAAAAAGGATTTGGGTTTTAAAAGATTGTGCATTAAAGCATCTTTCCACACTTAAAAAGTGTGCTATGGGCTTCAAATAAGTTTTCTAAAAATATTATACCCATTATAACAAAATCATGCGACTCATCCTTTGTGAACCAAGGCAAATATGTTCATAAAAATTGGAAGAAAGGTTATAAAGATATACCATACGATGCGTCTACAGCCTTATCTTCGGTTTGTTGCCCATCTATTTCTTTGAGATGTCGGCTCATCATCCTCTCGCCTTTGGTATTTGCTTAAAAGTTGTGATTATTGGCACGGCCAGACCTGGGAGACTTATGAAAAATTGGATGAAAAGAAAATAAAGCACGAAAGTCTGTCCAGGACCTGTCCACGCGACTCACACGCGTGTTGGCCCTCGTGGATCAGCACTGGAAAGTTTCCACGCCTGCCACCACGCGTGTGAGCAGGCGTGGTCAGCAGTGCTGATCTCCTTCCTTGTCTCCTGGCTCTTGCCTTCCATGTTTGATTCGGTTTAGCTCATTTGTCATGGCTTAGCACCAAAATCACCTGCATTGTCAGCTCAAGCAAGGCTATTCTAAAAAGAAAATTACTAATAAACGAAGGAAAATAAAAAGTAAACAAGAAGTAAAATTCTAAGCTAAGGATAACATTGGGATTGCCTCCCAAGTGCGCCATGGTTTAACGTCTCCTGGCCAGACGTTGTGTGCTCTATCCTTCGAAACACACAGATTTTGGGACCTTACCAAGCGTCCCGTGAACCTTAGCTTCAAGAAATGTCCCAAGGTATAGGACATTCTTGAATTCCCACGCAAATAAAGGAAGAACAAGGTGTATAATTGGAATGTTCATGGCCTCAAACACTCCCCTTGATTCCTCAAAGGTAGTGTGATCTTCCCCTATTTTGTCATGCTCTCTTCCACCCCTGATGGTCTTATCAATTTGATCATAAGGTTGAGACCATATCCCTTCACTGGAGGTCATATCACCCCCCTCAATTCCCTCGAACAATTCAAACGTGAAAATTCCTTCCTTATCCATCATCTCTTTCTCACACTCTCTATTCTCATTTCCCCACTCTAATTCTCTAAAAGAATCACCCTTTTCTTTTTCAGAATATAACGAAGTAATATCCCCCTCACCTATCAACTCATCTTGTCCCAAATCATAGGATTCATTTTCCAAGAATTTAAAACTATCATATTCATCTTCAAACAAACTAGAATCCCTATGATTTCCAACCAATATATCACAATTTACTATAGAGTCATCCTCCCAAAAATTAAAGCAATCATAGTCATAAGTAGTAGAAACATTAACACGTAGGGAGTCATCTTTACAAGGAGCATGAGTATCTTTATCAAGTCTTTCGCACTCATTGATAAAATTGTCAACAAAGCCTATGGAATCATCCTCCCGGAAATAAAAACATTCAGTATCATGAGAATATAAATCATTGTTGCATCGTAAAAGGGAGTCATCCACTCGAGTGTCAAAAGTAAATCTATCAAAAGAACATGGATCTTCGAAGGAAGTAATGCAAGAAGGTTTAGGAATGTTACCATGTGTAGGCTCTTTATCTTCTCATACCACTTCGATGTTCTCATTATCGCTCTCCATCTCGACCTCCTTTGGATTTTCCAATTCGAAAATCGAAACTTTTTCTAGCACCGGAGCATAACAATCTACCATCCCTTCATTACTTACTTCCTTTCCAGCGTTTTGTGCATCCATCCTTGGATTAGCTTCCAAAATTGGGAGATTTTCTTCAAGTGGATTACCTATCCGTGATGAACTTGTCCTCATGAACTCCTCCATCATGGCTAGCATTTTTGTTTCGATCTCCTCCAATGGAAGTCCTTCTTCCCGGAGAGTAGCGAGATAATCCTTTAATCCGCTCCTAATTTCAGCTTTCAAGTTAGCCGTATCCTCCTTGGCCATTCTTGTGAACACTTCTATTTTCTCTTTAAGGATTTTGATTCCGTCCTTGGCCGGTGGGATGTAATCACAAGGATCGGGTATGGTAAAATACAGATTGGAAGGTGGTGTTTCAAGGTAATGTGTAGGATTGTTTCCTTTAAGAATTTGTGATGGAGATGGGTAATGGTTGTTTGGGTGGGAATTATGGAACGAAAATGGCTCGGGAGTATAGCTTGGGTCAATTGTTCTCATCATTAGTGCAAGCTTACTCTCTATGTTTTGAAATATTTCTTTAGAGCTTACCGAGTCGTTTTGATAAGTGGAGTATTGTGGGGGAAATTTGTTTTGATTCGGTGGGATAGGGTGTGTGTATGGTGGTGGGTGATGGTTATGTATATACGATGGATAAGAAATTGGGTGCGGTAAGTAGTGATATGGAAATGGGTAAGGGTTTTGAGGTGGATAGTGATATGTTGGTGGAATATAAGTATGGGTGGAATGGGGATAATTTGGATATGGTTGGGGTGGAGTATAGTTCAAAGGATTTCCCTCATGGTGTGGGTAACCATAGGGATTCATTGGAGCATACATTGGCAAGCTTTCAAATGAATTTTAACAAGAATTTCCTGCACAAAGCTTAGCCAACAACAAATATATGCAACTAGAAGTAGTTGCAAGTGAGCAATAAAATATTCAAGACAAAGAAAGCTCACTTCTTCAAGCAAATAACATAAATAAGAAAATATAACAAAAAAAAATAAAGCAATTCAAGAACTCTTAAAATTCTACTTCAAAGATGTCAACACTATTCGAAACTGTTTACCATCCCCGGCAACGGCGCCATTTTGAAGGATGTAATTTAGTGGGAGTGAAGGTGAAGGGTGATAAAACAAAGAGTCAAGACTCCCCGAGTGTCGTGTCTCTCAAGGATGGCGAATGGGAATCGAATTAGTGTGTTGGATCTAAGAGGTTGAAGGAAAAGAGTTACAAGATTTGCTAAGGGTTGGATTCATTGGTAAAAGAGGGGAAGGTTGAGAATGGTTGTGGTAAAAATAAAGGTAAAGACGGAGATCGGGGCCTTAGGCTTCTCTATGTGGACTATCCTTATATGGTTTCCTGAGCTAGAGATGTGGAATAGACTAGGGAGTTCATAGCACATCACCAAGTGGCGTCACACTTTGGACTCCCACATCCTCATTCGGTTGGGGCATTTCATCGAACACTTTGTCTACCACTCCTCTCGGATCTTGTCCTTTCGGACTAAGAGCGGAGATGTGGGTGATCTAGGCTCGTGAGTGGCCGCTATCGCGCACACACTCACTTCCTTTGAGTTTGCTACCTAAGGTGCACACTTAGGCACAAAGCAATAATAAACATCATCCACACAAGATCATCGTCCAACAATCACAAAGCTCACATTTAATCTAGCAATAATATTAAACATCCACATAGATCTACCATGGGGCCACCAATCCCCTTTCTACTCTACTCTAACATGATAAACATTAAATAGAAGCAATATAATCAAAGCAATAATATAAAAGATCAAACTTTAAATTGAAAGGAGAGAATTTATACCCAAGGAAGTTTGGATCTACATCTTCATCTTCAACCTAATCTAAATCTACTCTAATTAGAATTTGGAAAGGAAAATTGGATCTAAAACTATTGGGAATCTCCTCCCCTACCTAAGCTATCTACTATCTAAAACTAATTGCCCCAAAGGTCTGAAATAAGGAGCCTTATATAGGGAAAATGAAATAGGGGCAACATAGTAATTTTTCCCCGCAGCAGAATTTTAGGTTAGGATCAGGGCTCTCGACGCGTCGAGCCCTCAAGGAATTTCTCGGAAAATCATACGGCAGATTCTCGACGCATCGAGCCAGGGGCTCGACGCGTCAAGCCCTGAAGACTCTTTTCCGCGTTTCTTCCACACGCGTGGTGGAGGTCGTGGGGGGTTACTGGAATGTTTCCACACCTCTCCACACGCGTGTGAGGCTGCGTGGGAGGCTCCTGCTTCATGGTTTCTCCATTTTCTTCTCCGTTTTGGCCTTAGGTCCTCCGTTTGGCTGCAAAATAGCTTAAAAGCATCTTCCAAGCTCTTGTTAGCGGTTTTGGTCACATTAGAGTCTAAACGCATGATATTCTTATGAAATGGGTACTAAACCATATAATTATAGCCCTTAAATGACCCCTAAAATAAGCTATCCTTGGTGCTTATCGATAGCCTGTTTGGTCACGTGGTACCTTTGAAACTGAGGTTTGTTCTACGGTTCATATTCTTGTGACCAATTCTCATCGGATGGGTAGTATCTGCCTTCCTCCATCCATGAGTTCCTATCTCTATGGATCTCAGACCTTCCATATTTGCCTTGAGGCGCATTGTATGGAATGTAGCTTCTCTTGTACTCGGAATGGCCTTGCGAGAGATAGCTAGGTGATCTCTCGATATTGTTAACCCGGCAATTCTTCGTAGCTTTCCTATACTTTCCATTGCTGGTGTATAGGGACGGTTTGTGTATAGCTACTTTGCTCTTTCCTGTTGGTCCTTTATGACCCTTATTCGGTTTGGGTTGAGATCCTCCATTACTTGAAGTTCCCAAACCGTCGGTCTGCTTATCTCTCGAGAGACAGTTCTGACGGAACCCTAGCCCGGTTCTATCATTTGTAGGTCTATGATCATTTACCATTTTCTCCACAGCTTTGGAGGAATTAGTAAACGATGCAATAACCTCTCTAAGATTAAGCTCTCTTGTCTCTCGAGCTTTGCACTCTTCCTTAAGTTGGATGATCTCAGCTTCTAAGTTGCTTACTTTAAGAGTTAGCTCTGAGTTCTCTTTCGAGACATTCTTAAGCATCTCTCTTTCAGCAATTAGTCTGTTGTTTTCTTCCATTACTTTAGCATGAGTGCTATTAGCGATGCTGAGGTCCCTCTTGAGTAATTCCATGGTCTCAAAGGGATCCTCATTGCTTCTAAAAGAAGAGCATTGAGAAGTAGAGATAGAGCAGCGAGATGTAGAAGTAGAGGTTACCTCATTGTTAATAGCCATTAAGCATTGATCCTCCTCTTCTGTAGTGTATAAGCAGATGAGCCCCCTCTCATCCTGCTGCTGCTCTCGCTAGAGCTTGATGTCTCGGACTCCTCGATTGCCTTCTCAAGTTCTTCAGCCACAAGCGCCTTCCTGCGCGAGTGAGTCTTTGATGAGCTTTTGAAGCCTCCTTGTGTTGCCTCCTTGTGTTGGCTTCTCCCTGCGCGAGTGAGTCTTAAAATGTCCCGGTCTTCTGCAGTTGTAGCATAGACCTTGGTTTTCTTCCTCCGTTCTTCTGGATGAATATCCTTCATTTTTTCTTCTTGAGGAGGAAGGTGAACTTGTATTGCTCTCCGGTGTCTTCTTCATGAATTTCCTGAATTTTCTCATAAAAAGAGCAAATTGTTCGTCAGATAAGAGATTTGTGGGATTAGGATCTGACCTTGAGGAGGTGGATGGTTGATCAACAACTAGTGCCACATTCTGTCTGTCCACCACGTCCTCATTTCTCGGGAACATCTCAAATTCGAAGGCTTTGAGATCTCTAAATAGTTGGTCGGTTGTGGTGTTCTTCAAATCCCTGTGATCGCGCATTGTGATCACCTTCATCTCCCACTCCTTGGTAAGGCCTCGTAAGACCTTCAGGTTTAGCTCCTTTTGTGGGATCTCCTTCTTGAGATCACTAATCTCGGTTGACAGCTTCATGAACCGAGATTCCATGTTGTCGATGCTCTCTCCTGGCTTCATCTTGAAGTCCTCGAACTTCTTCATCGCCACAGTTAGCTTGTTCTCCTTTTCCTGTTCGTCACCTTCACCAATCAACATCAAAGTGTCCCATACCTCTTTTGCAGTGGTGCATTTTCTTACTCATGGGAAGATGGTTTCATCTATTACCCTGAAGAAGATATCCTTGGCAATGTTGTCAAGGTTGTTTCTTTTCCTATCATCACTCGTCCATTCTTCCCTAGGTTTTAGGACGTACTTTGGTGTGTCTTTTGTTTGCTCTGCGGCGGTGTTGACCATCAGGATTTTGACTGGTCCAGTTGATATAACCTCGGCCATCTCATCATGGAGGGCTGATAGATACGCAAGCATGCGTGTTTTCCAGTCATCAAACCTGCTAAGATCAAAAAGAAGATGTCTCGACAACATGCTGTCCATATTGAAAATTATCTTGTGCTTTGAAAACTTTTTAAAAGATTTTTCAAAGTAGGATCTCTAGGCAATATAAACAAAGGTTTATATCGATCAGAGAACTTGCTCTGATACCAATTGTTGGTCCCAAGGGGATGGGGTACAAGTCTAGAGGGGGGGTGAATAGACTTGTATAAGATTTTGCAAATCTTCTTCGACCTCTCGTGTGTATTGGACTTAGGATGTTTAGGTCCTATACCTCACAAGATGAAGACAAAGTTTTATGCGCAGCGGAAATATTATCCCCTTTTTAATTAGCACGAGTTTGAGTTAGTTCGAGAGGTGTTATTATATGCAGTGCAGATCGAGAGATAGGTTAGCGAGAGATAAAAACAGAAAGTAAATGCGAGAGAGATTTTTAAGTGGTTCGGCCAACCCGCCTACGTCCACTCTTCTTCTAGAAACTCCCTAGAAGGATTGCACTAAAACTTCCCTTTTTAGTACAATATCGAGCGCTTGAGCTTTGATCACGAAGCCCGCCTCAAGCCTCAGGTTTTTCGCCCCGCTTCTTGTTACTCCACCTCTCGAGCACTTGAGCTTTGATCACCAAGCCCACTTCAAGCCTCAAGATCTTCACAAGACAGCTCCCAAGTTACTCCGCCTCTTCTTGCCTTCTCCGAGACAAGGTTGTTCCGGTTGTCACAGGTTGAATGTAACAATCTCCAATCTGACCAAAAGCTTTCGTTGAATGATCTTCCTTGTAGAGCAGCTTTGGTCACCTTCTAGATGTGTAGTAGTTGAAGCTTTGTAACTCTCTCAAAACACTAAGATGTGTTTTCTCGCACTTGTGAATATCAAGGATGATATTCCAGATTAAGCACTTGCACTTTGAACGTATGAATTAGACACCTCTTATGATAGCTTAGAATTCTCGCACCTCTTCCGAACTTGTGTCTTCACGTCCTTATATATGAGAGTTGAGAAATAATTCCGTTGGAGGGAAAATTATTCCGTTTGAAATCTGTCTCCCATGCTGATCATGGGACTTGCATATTTTTAGTATGTTTCATGGAGTGGTGGTCTAGTAACTTGAGCCTTTTGTTCTGTAGTGAATATCCCATATTCCACTATCTTGAGTCCATGCTCCACTTACTTCTTTTGGCAAAAGTTACTCTTTTTAAATTCCCATTGTTCCTCGTTTTAGGGAATAAGACCGACTTTGGATTGGTGCACATTATATCCGTTTGTTGTGGAGTTCTGACGTGGCATCCACTTCCAGCTGTTCTATGTTCCATAATATTCTTTCGGCACCTCCTTAATATTTTATCTCCATGATATTCTTCTTCTCCAAACTTAGATTATTTCATCCATGCGTGTTAACTGCCATTCAATCCTTTGGAGAAGTACCGGTTCATCGAGACAAAACATGATGTCTCGACTACTTGATGTCTCGATCCTATGTCTCGAACTAGATTGATGTCTCGAGAGATTCCATCTCTCGAACTCTGCTTATGTGTCGAGACTTAGTTGATGTCTCGCAAACCTTTATTCCTCCAGTAATGTCTCGTGCCTTCTTCTGATCTATCTATAAACTTACAACACGAAACTTCTAAGATGTTCAAACAGGTTTACCTTAAGCTTAAATATTTCCCGAGTTGAGCTCAATTACCCTTTTGTATTTTCGCTCTTAGTTTACTTGTCGAACTTACAAGTATTTCCTATATATCGAGACTTAGGGGATTGTGGATTACATTTGGTATCATCAAAACCTATTACAATATGTTCCTAACAGATTAAGCCATTACCAAGGAGCTAATTCGTTCATAACTAAGTTGACTGCTTCTATAGATAAGGCGGAGCGTCCTTGACTCAGTATTATAGCACACACATAGGGCTTCGGCGCTACTACAGCGCTTCGCTAACTCAAAGCGCCTCGCTATGAGAATATAGCTTCGCGGACCAAGAAAACAGATACGCGTTAGCGCAACGGCTTCTATTTATTTCACCAAGGAAGATGTGTAGCGTCACTTTACTCACGCACAACGGCTTCAACAAGAACTATATGAATAGCTAAGTAGCGCTATTCTAAACTAGAAGTCGTTGCTTATTCTTTCGTGTTAGCCCTTGCTTGTTTCCCGCCGTTGCTTGTTCTTTTGCGGTAGCCTCTATTATAAAGTGTTGCTTGTTACGTTCCTTCGCTCTGGTCGTTCGCGTTCTCAGTAGCAAAAGCGCTTCTCTTTGCGCCTATTAGATTAGAACAACCTATACATTCTTTGGAAAGAGTTTCTTTGTTGGTGTTAGGTTTATTATTTGTTTTCTTGCTCTCGCTTCCTCATCTGTGCTAATCAAGACAACTTTGCTCTTTGGGGGGGAGGGGGTGAAACCGTGGTTGAAGCGGACATTTCGAAATGACAGCATCAAAGATATATTTATATATATACACGATTACGATTATCTCGGACTGCGTTCTGGAAAAAGCAGCCTACTTGTAGGACATAGTGTACTTACAGCCTATACGATAAGCAAGTAAATGGGGCTGGTGCGTGGCGAATGGAACGGTTCATCAAACTATTTTTCGCCTCAACTCCCTAAATAGGGGTTACTTTACAAATAGGGGTAATTTGTTCACACCTGACTGTGATAGCCATTTCGATACCTTATTGGAGCTTTGTAACTAGTGGCCGGTTTCCCTTCGCTAGAGCGTTTTCCCAGTGCGCAAAGCCCCAACGAGGAAGGTGTTAGTGGTTTATCATTGGGTCAATAATGCTAATCCCTCTTTTTGTGCTACTCCTAGGGCGGGAAGAAGATAAGAAAACGCCAAGCGCTCTCTTGCTTTCCCAACCTGTTTTTTCTAAAGACTACCCTCTCTCGGCTGGATCTTGGTCCAACCTACTACGAGAATCCCGTATCCAGCAACCCAACCTATACAAAGGGCATCAAAACCCCTTTACTAGGTTGGAGCTATAAAGCTTACCTTATTTATTATTCTTAATAAGGGAAAGGGCTTTTTCCGCTTGTGCGCAGGAGCACACTTCTGTTTTCCCTTTACTAATAGGGGTCCCGTGGTTCCAATGTTGCCGCGTTTCCCGGTCTTTTTCTTTTAGTGCTTAGACCCGAAGCGATAGCTTCTAGCTAGTTCAGTAGATAAGATGGATGTGCTCCAGCTCACTCAAGAATGGGACGGCAGTGGTCTGTCGGCAAGCTTTTCATGATATGGGGTGCAGTACATTGGAATCCTAAAGCACCACCACGAACGCTACCGCACGTCCACCTATGGTGCGGTAAGGCACCACCCTGTTGTGCCAACAGCCAACTTCGGCGTGTCAGCTTAGTTATCCTCATCAAGCCACTTACTTGATGTCTACCAACTGGTAGACGATTCCTTTTCCCCAAGATCGATGAAGAAGGAAATAAAATATATCACTCAAAATTAGGAAATGCACAACACAAATATTCACCATTAGGTACGCATTACCAAAAAACACACCACTAGATCGCAAATTATATGGTGGACCGTGGTTATGGCTGATACTGCAATTGTGTTGAACGGATACTCCAGTTGTGTTGAAAAGATATTGCAGTTGTGTTGAAAGGAAACTGCAGTTATGCGGAACAGAGGTCATTCATCCGTTCAACATAACTGCAGTATCCATTCAACACAACTGCAGTATCCATTCAACACAACTACAGTATCCTTTCAACACAACTGCATTTACAAACGGATGAAATGGCCTCTATTCCGCGCAACTGCAGTTCCCTTTAAACACAACTGTAGTTTCCTTTCAACACAACTGCAGTATCAGCCATGACGCATGGTCCACGGTATAACGACTGCCACTAGATATGCAAATATACACCACACAGTGTTCGGAAATGCATAATTATGGGTAGGGGAGTTATGGGGTGTTTTTGTACATTTTTATTGTTGTGCATTTTCCTATCACTACTGCTGTATTTTGTTAACACTAGTGGTGTAAACCGCATCGACCGCACGGGAAGGCGCGACCGCATTTGCGTAGACTTATATATATATATATATATATATATATATATATATATATATATATATATATATATATATATATATATATACACAGGGATAGATTCCCGTGTGGTTATGTCGTTAACACAAAATCATGCACCTTAAGCATTAAAATGACGCACCTTAAATACATAAACCACGCACCTTAAACACACAAACAAAGCACTTTAAGAACACAAATCACGCACCTTAAACATTAAAATGGCGCACCTTAAGTACACAAACCACACACCTTAGATATTAAAATGGCACATCTTAAGTACACAAACCACACACTTTAAGAATACAAATCACGCAACTTAAAAAGGAAATCCACGCACCTTAATCTTCAAGTTGACGCACCTTAAGTTTCAACAACTACTTACATTAAGTACACAACCCACGCACCATAAGCACAAAACTCACGCACCTTATGCACTAAAACCACCCACCTTAAGCACAAAAGTCACGCACCTTAACAAGGAAAACCACCCACCTTAAATTTAACCTAGATGCAAAATTTACCAAATTGCCACCGTATATTTTTAAATTTTGTTAATCCTTGACGTTAATTTAAGTAAGATCAATTGCTCAGATTTAACTGCACAATCGCACGGGAACTAAATTCCAGGTGCGGTTGTGTAGTTAAATATGAGCCTTTGATATTGCATAAATCAACATCCAAGATTAACACTGCTTAAAAAAACGCACGGTGGCAATTTGGTCTTTTTGCATCTTTGTCAAATTTAAGTTGCATAGTTTTCCTTCTTAAGGTGCGTGATTTTTGTGCTTAAGTTGGGTGGTTTTTGTATTGTGTGGCTTAAGGTGCGTCGGGTGTTGAAAATTTAAGTACGTCGATCTAAAAGTTTAGGTGTGTGGTTTGTGTGCTTAAGGTGGGTCAGTTGTTGAAACTACGAAAATGTCACCAAATTTTTTACATTGATTTTCAACCGTTGATATGATCTAAGTGAACCCAATAGTCAATATGAGTCCATACGACTACACGGAAAAGCAGTGTCGCATTTGATCTCACACACACACTTAAAGATTTGTGTTCAAAGTTAAAAAATAAAAGAAATCCAATTCGTGTGTAAGAACATTATTGTCCTTAAAAACAAATCGCTACTCCCAAGGGTGCTAGTAACGTTGTAGCATCAGTTTTCAAGATAAAATACATCACGACTTAATATTTGAGCACTTAAACAAATAGGCAAAAACTTGTGTGAGACCGTCTCACGGATCTCCATCCGTGAGACGGGTTGGGTCACGCAATTATATGGGTCAACATGTGCATATCATGTGCATTTTTATGATTATCTCTCCCTGTTTCGCATCCTACGCTCCTCCCTATGTTCTCAGATCACTCTCTGCATCTCACGCCTAACCCTTGCATCTCGCGCGCCCTCACCATCTCTATCAATCCCTCTCATCCTTGCATCTGGCGCTCACCATCTCCGTTTCCTCCCATCTCCTTCGCTCAAGCTATCCACCTACTCCCATCTCCTTCGCCTCCATTTCCGCTACATCCTCCAACTCTTTGTAAGTATTGCAATTTGGCCAATGAGCATTTCTGTTATTCAAATCCCTAATTCTCTACCTAGAGTTGAAATTATTTCTATCAATCTACCCGAGAATTTTTCCAGTGATCATCAATAAGTTTCAATTTTTAATAAAATTTACGATTTAGGATTTCTAACTTCATATTTCATTACTATTTTTTTTCCAGAAACTATTCTTAATATGGAGTTCGAAAATCTCTATTCTGATGGTTAAAGTGTTGACTCTTCATTTGTGTTTTAAACTACTAGTTTTAGGCTATTAAGTATTAGATATAATGGTTAAAGTAGTATACTTGTGCCATTAAGTAGTATATTTGCTCTATAAAGTGTTGTGTGTGATGGTTAAAGTTATGATCATTCATTTGTGATATAAAGTACTATATTTGCATTATAAAGTATTAGATTTAATACTTTAAGTGTTGAATATTCATTGTTGTTATGAAGTAGTATATTTGAGCTAATTCCCCAGTTGAGTATTCATTGTTGTTCATGAATTATTTGTGAGGTTGAAATCTCCGGCAGTTTATGATGAGTCAAAGGAAAATTTGGTAAATGATGGCTCTTTAACATCAAACAATAACATTGTTTTGTTTGTCTTTCACCTGTCTTTCTTTCACTTCTATGATATGGAGTAGTTAATTTCTTCTTTGACATGCAAATACTTTCCTTTAGTATGCGTTTGTATATTCATATATATTTTTTCACTTCTTGAAATGTTTGTTAAATGTACATTGATCTATTTGTGACTATTAAATATTGTGTTTGATTGTTAAAGTATTAGATATAATGGTTAAAGTGTTGAGTATTCATTTGTGTTATAAAGTACTAATTTTAGGCTATAAAGTAATAGGTTTAATGGTTAAAGTGTTGAGTATTCATTTGTGTTTTAAAGTACTAGTTTTAGGCTATAAAGTATTAAATTTAATAGTTAAAGTGTTGAGTATTCATTTGTGTTTAAAAGTAGTATATTTGTGCTATTATGTATTGTGTTTGATGGTTAAAGTGTTGAGTAATCATTTGTGTTATGAAGTACTATTTTTAGGCTATAAAGTATTAGGTTTAATGGTTAAAGTGTTAAGTATTATATTCATTTGTGTTTAAAAGTACTAGTTTTAGGCTATAAAGTATTAAATTTAATGGTTAAAGTGTTGTGTAGTCATTTATATTATAAAGTACTAGTTTTAGGCTATAAAGTATTAGATTTAATGTTAAAGTGTTGAGTATTCATTTGTGTTATAAAGTACTAGTTTTAGGTTACAAAGTATTAAATTTAATGTTAAAGTGTTGAGTATTCATTTGTGTTTAAAAGTAGTATATTTGTGCAAGTGTCGATGAAAAATGTCAGTCATGCAAAAGGTCATAGTGCGTGAGCATCTGGCATAGGAAGCAAATACAAAGATTTTCACATTTGGTTCATACCGGTTGGGGATATGTACTGTACAAAGCATTTTTTTGCTTTTGTGTTTGCTTCCTTTCTCGAGTTAACTAGCAGGAATAACTTTTAGTGGTTTTTTTTTTCCTGTAATTGGCATTTCATCATTTACATACTAATAACTTCATTTACAATCCCAGATTCTGGTTCTAAGTTTCTTAAGTATAGGTTTTTAGATAAATCTACTCTTTCACTAAATAAAATCAGCCTATAATAGTTGATGTTTAGAGAATTATTTATTCCATACTGATTACTAGTCTTGTTTTCAGTCCCTAAGCATCTTTAACACTTGTATTGCAGCATTATAAATCGGGTCTACACTTCCCTGCTTATACTTGTTATTAACCTATTTGTTCAATTTGAATTGCTTATTCATTATTTGGAATTATACGAATTCAAGAGGACAGTGCATTGGATATATAATATGAGCAGGTTCTACTATCATTTTTTAGTTATGGGTCACACTTGTGTGAGACCGTTTCACGTATCCTTATTCGTGAGACGGGTCGGGTCAGGTTAAAGCATCATGCAAATGTCATACTTATATGTGCAAATGTTATACTTATATGCTCAAATATAACACTAATCAAGAATACAATTTTTGTTACTTATAAGAGAAAAAGTAATACATTTTTCATAATAAGTAATATTGACAAGTATCCCTTACTTATAAGGGCAAATATAATACTTTTGAGGAAAAATGTAATACTTTTAAATCGAAATGTAAAAGTATTGTATTTTCCCTTAAAAGTACTACATTTACCCTTATAAGTAACAAAAATTTTATTCCTAATTAGTATTACATTTGAGCATATAAGTATGCCATTTGTGCATATAAGTGTTACATTTGCATCTTGACCCGACCCGACCCGACCCGTCTCATGGTGAGACGGTCTCACACAAGTTTTTGCCTTTAGTTGTTTGAATGAACTATGTATTTTTCTTAAGAAACAATGCGATAATGTCTGAAGCTTTTGGCTACCTCTCCAGTTTGACTTTGGGCATGTCTTTTCCACTAGTTCTTAGACAAAAAGATAGAAGTAATCTAACCCATTGATTTGATACATAAACTTCAAGTTGTGTGCTGTAAATATAGCTTGAAGATATTTTTTTCCCCTTTCCTACTACCTTAGTCCAATGTTTTTCATGTGGGAAAAAAGGATAGGTAGATCTTTGTTGTTGGAGTTAGTTTGGTTTGTACCCTTATTATACTTTCAATGGTAAACCAATAGATATAGAGGCTTTCTATTTAGTTATCAAATATATATGTGGTTGAAATCTAATAATGTTGTTGGAGGAATATCATGTTTCCCAAATTCTCTTTCATCCTTCACATGATTTAATAAAGTACTAGTTTTATGCGATAAAGTATTAGGTTTAATGGTTAAAGTGTTGACTATTCATTTGTGTTTTAAAGTACTAGTTTTAGGCTATAAAATATTAAATTTAATGGTAAAGCGTTGAGTATTCATTTGTGTTTAAAAGTAGTATACTTGTGCTATTAAGTATTGTGCTTGATGGTTAAAGTGTTGAGTACTCATTTGTGTTTTAAAGTACTAGTTTTAAGCTATAAAGTATTAAATTTAATGGTTAAAGTGTTAATTTAATGGTAAAAGTGTTGATTGTTCATTTGTGCAATTAAGTAGTATATTTGTTCTATAAAATGTCGTGTTTGATGGTTAAAGTAGTCATTATCATTCATTTGTGATATAAAGTAGTATATTTGCATCATAAAGTATTAGATTTAATGTTTTAAGTGTTGAGTATTTATTTTTGTTATGAATTGAAGTAGTATATTTGTGATATTAAGTATTGTGTTTGATGGTTAAAATGTTGAGTATTCATTTGTGTTACAAAATACTAATTTTAGGCTATTACGTATTAGATTTAATGCTTAAAGTGTTGACTATTCATTTGTGTTTTAAAGTACTAATTTTAGGCTATACAGTATTAAATTGGGTTCTATGTGCTTAAAGTTTTAATAAATAGAATAAACTCAAATTTGAAAATTAGATGATAAAGTGTAGAGGAACTGCTTGGACACTTTGGACGTGAAGAACACAAGAAACGCGTAAAAATGGAGCGAAAATTTGATGAATTAAATTAATAAAACTGGGCTAAAAAAGGCCCATATCTGATTGTTAAAAAAATAGCTCAAATAGAATTAGTCCATAAATTAAGTATGACCCAAATTATGTGACCCGACCCGTCTCACGGATTGAGACCCTTGAGACGGTCTCACACAAGTGTTACCCAAACAAATAAGCTCAGGAACTAGAACACGAGGAGGGTACTTTGACTTTTTGGAAGTGTTTGGCAAAATTTTACGTATGAGAAAGATTTCGAGTGAGGAATAGAGAAAAACAAAAATTGAAGATAAAATTATGCCCAACACAAGCTTTTATAGGAAATGATGAAGAAATAAATAGCAATAAATAATGACATTTACTTGGATTTAAACAAACCTTGTGTAACTTGCGTACTTATCTTTGAATTTAACCTTTGAATGTTACATACCATAACTCTTAACACAAAAATTGAAACTAATTTTGATAGGTTTTGCTTAAAATAATCTGTAGACTTTAGCTATGTGCACTCAAAGGCATAAAATTTATGCACTTTTCTTATGGAACTTGGTTCATTCCGAAAGTCAAAGTTGCTTCCTTTCGGAAGTTGCCACTCGCTTTCTTCCAGAAGTTGCCACTCGCTTCCTTTCGAAGTTGCAACTCGCTTCCTTCCGGAACACTTCCTTCCAAAATCAAAGCTTGATTCCTTCCGAAAGTCAAAGTAGTCAACACTTGCTTCCTTCCGAATTTGAACGTAGCATTTGTTCTGTTTTTTGACGTCTTATTTTTTTTGTCTATTTTAATAATTAATTTCTCATTCCCCATAATCTATTTTGAACGTACAATATATCAATTTATTCGTCTTAGTCCAAATAACCCAAATCAACTCCAACCCAACTCAAATTGAATGTGGATCCCACATATATTTATATCACAACCATTTTTTCTTTTTTTGCAGAAATATCACATCCACTTAAAATTTCATTTTACCTAAAAACTCCAAACATTTGAATCTATCTAGTGGTTGACCTGATGTCATCTACATTTGTCCATGCATGCATTTTCCAACCAGTACACAGCTGTGAGAGAATTAAATTTAAACTAGATAGGAGCAAGAATATTAATTAATGTATAGATATATGATTCAATCGTTTTCATGGTTGCTTTAGAGCAACCCAGCAGTTAGAAAACTGCTGGTGGTTTTTGTCAGCAGTTCTTTGTTCATCTATCATCTTCAAGTCCAACCGCTCAGCAATTTTTTTTATCTTTCATTCATTTTGAGATACTGTAACCCATATTACGATATTGAAGGTTTGATGTGCTGAATCATTGGTGAGCTGATTATTAAAATTCTTGACAAGAGTAGTCTTGCCCACACCTCCAATGCCCCAAACACCAATCCTCTTATACTATTCACTTTTCAACGGATCCATCATCTTGGCCAAATTTCTTGATGGTGTGGGTTGATCTTTGATCGATGTCACCTCAAATTTTAACTTTTTTTCTTCATGAGTGACTACAAATTTTTTATTTGTAAGTCGAAGCTATATCAATCGAATTATAGTAATTTTGTTGTTCACATTTGTCTGTGCATGCATTTTTCTAGGTGTATACAACTGTGATATGATTAACTTTAGAAAAAATGTCGAGTTTGGTCCCTGAGTAATAACCATAGTGATGAGTGATGACTCGGCTCAATCCTTGTGTTTGTACCATATTCATTTGTAGTCCTTCAGTTATGAGTGAAGTGGTGAGTTTGGTCCCTAATGTTAGTGGTGCGTTGAGTTGTTGATAGAGTTAATTTTATGGGTAAAAGAGTAAATTCCTTAATAAAAATTGTATGCAATATAACGTGTTTCCCCAGTTTGGTTCAAAGTCTACATTGGCCTACTTGGAACCGGAGCTGAGGGGCCAGAGGCTGCTAGTTGGTTGCAAACTTCGCTTCTGCCGGAATCGGAATTCTCAACGATATTGGCATTCGATTCATAAGTTGTTCAAGCAATTAAGCAAACTTTATTTCTCCTGGAATCTAATCTCCGAATATTGCAAGATCTTAACGATAATATATATATATATATATATAAATCTGTTCAAATGTGGTCGCGCCTTCCCGTGCAGTCGGTGCGGTTCACACCGCTCAATTTTAGAAAATGCACCACTCAATGTTAGAAAACGCACCACAATGAAAATACACAAAAACACCATAAAACACAACACACACCCAAAATAATGCATCATAACACCCCTATCCCTAATGGTGCATTTGGTAACACTGTGTGGTGTATATTTACATACTTAGTGATGTGTTTTTTGATGATGCGTACCTAATGATGCACATTTCTGTGGTGCATTATCTAACATTGAGTAGTGTATATTTGTATACATAGTGGTGCGGCCGCACTGACCGCACGTTAAGGGGCGGTCACGTCTGACCATGACCATATATATATATATATATATATATATATATATATATATATATTCTAATAATTTTTCTAGTTAATTTGAAAAAAAAAAAAGTGATAGGGGTAAATATACAAATTTGATTTCTTCTTTTTTGCACGTTTAAGACCGAAGTGGAACAATTTGAGATTTCAAAGCTTAGGAAAAAATAATACTTCGATTGTAGGTATTATAAGAAGAAAAGAATGATGGTTGCGCAATGGGTTTCAATATAAGAAGGGGATTATAATTGAAATTTCGGTTTTACTCCTCTGTTATTAAACTATTTTTAAATTTTCCATTACCTGCAGATGGAATACTAACACCGGGAACCACACTCGCCACTTCGATCATAACCGAGGTATTAAACTCAGATACGGTCATAACTTAAGGACTGAGTTGGAATTCAGGGACTAAAGATGTAATTTTTTCTTAAATTTAATATTCATGTTAGCAAGTGTATAGATATATTTAAGTCCTTTTCATGGTTGCTTTAGATAACTTTTTTTTTTAAAACAATATTGCTTGAGATAACTAATTAAGAAGTCAACTAGCATACATTTCTTAGCCCTTCCATCCCTTTTGGCTTTACTGTCACCAATAATTCAGTTCTGCATGTTGGGCGAAAACAAGGTTGCTTGAGATAACTAATTATTAAGAAATCAACTAGCATACATCTCTTAGCTCTTTCTTTTTAAATTTATAAATATAATCCCACGAACCAAAGAAGATGAGAAGAAAAAAAGGGATCCAAGTTATACAAAACACACTTTTCTGGGGTGCAAAGAGCGTTGTAGCATCATTTTTGAGATTTGATTTGACATCTGTGTGCGAGAGAGAACCTTTACCCTATACAATTCAAACTCCCTTTAAAGGATCTTGTATGTATAGTGATGCAAACCCACTTCCCAAACCAATATGCACAAGTGCTTTTACAAGCCTTTTCACATTCATTTTGAGAATCAATTTCTCATTCACCCATTATCCGTTTTAATAAATCTTTTTGAAACATATTATTGGCACTAAACATATACATTTTTATTTCCAAAAAATTGATGTGGCAAATTAGTAAACTAAGGGATAGTGAACTTATCTTTAAGAAAGTTAAAAAATAAGTGATTACAAAATGTATTTTCACAATTACATTTATTTTAAGATGCATTAACTAGTTGCATTTTAATTGACCACAATATTTAATACCTAGAGCACACCAAATTACTTTGGCACCAACTTGAATACAATTTTAGTGGCAAACATTGATTACAAAATAGTTTAACACAATATTGATATATTTAATTATCGTGACAAGCTAGTCATTGTAACAAATCATTATTTGTCACAATTATCATAATATTAGTGACAAAATTTGAAGTCAACACAGTTAGGGATAAACTACAGATAAGCCATCGTACTATTTGGGAACAAATAATTAGGCCATCAAACTCGAATAACCCTCAAATAAGCCACTGAACTCAGGAAAACAAAGCAATTATGCCACCTAAACTGAAAAAAGAGCAATTAACCCATTTTTAAAATTTTCAGCGACATTTCCGGCCTTGACAAAAAATTTCGTCAACCAGAAAGGTCGCCTTCTCCGTTCTAGTCGCCCTCGCTGGATATGGTGACCGACGACGAATCAAACGTCGCCGGTCCCCGGAATTTTTTGTAGAGGCCGGAAATGTCCGCCGAAAATTTTAAAAATGGGTTAGTTGCTCTTTTCTTTTATTTTTTTTTTTTCAGTTTAGGTGGCTTAATTAATTGCTTTGTTTTTCTAAGTTCAGTGGCTTATTTAAGGGTTATTCGAGTTCGACGAGTTAATTGCTTATTCCCAAATAGTACGATGACTTATTTGTAGTTTATCCTACACAGTTATTGTCACAATTTAGTAATTGTTCATCACAAATATTTATTTGTCATATAATTATTCATCACAAATAATTATTCATCACAGTTGTCTCTGATTTCTAATATATGGTACAAAGGGTCAAAAAGAGTTGTCACAAATATTATTAAAGAAAAAGTGACCAACAACTATTTGTCACAAAAGTATCAAAATTTGTGTCCACTCTATATTTTGTCACAATTACATTCATTTCCCCCATAATTATAATGCCACCAAAATACACATACACTTAGTGACAATATATGTTATGACACTATCTCTCTAGTAATAATGACAACTTATTTGTAACAAATACTTAGTTGTCACAATTACCATAATATCCATGACAAAAAAACAGTTATTACAACCAGGGTCAGATTTTAGGACGTGCAAGATGTGCAACCGCATAGGGCCCCAAAATTTTGGGGGCCCCTAATCCAACCTGGCTTAATAGTTGGTATATATATTTGTGATTATATATATACTAGCACAAGGCCCTGCAAATCAAAAAAATCATCTCTGATCACAACCGAAACAGTTATCCGTGAAAGAGTGACCAACAACTATTTTGCCTCAAAAGGGTATTATTTGTGACTAAATTATTAACCGTCACAAAAGATTTGTCACTAAATGTCTTAATTATTATAGTGCGGGGACTAAACTCGCCACTTCGATCATAACCGGGGGACTAAACTTGAATACAGTCATAACTTAAGGAATGAGTCCGAACTTGATTAAAACTCAGGGACTAAAGATGTAATGTTTCCCTAAATTTAATATTGCATATTAACAAGTGTATAGATATATTTAAATCCTTTTCATGGTTGCTTTAGATAATTTTTTTTTTTTTTTTTTTTGAAAACAACGTTGCTTGAGATAACTAATTAAGTAATCATCTAGCATACATTTCTTAGCTCTTTCCTTTTGACTTTACTATAACCAATAATTCACTTCTAATTTCTATATGTTGGACGAATAAGTCCATTTTACCAATTATATATGAACAGAAAGAAGGTTGCAATGCTGACCGACGACCAATGTCATCAATATTTTTTTTGAATACTACTAACTCTTTTTTTTGAATACTACTAACTCTATTACAATGCAGTATCTGTTCATAACTACTTTCTCAACCTATTGAAGCACAAGAGCCAGTATTCCCTCCACTGAGGTTCGAATCCACCACCTCTCGTATAAAGAGAAAGGTTTGATGCCACTAGACCACAAGGTCCTTGGCAATGTCATCAATATATAGCAATAGCGTCTACTAACTTTTCACATTTAGCATCTAAATGATTTCTGACCTCACGCGAAATCAATATCTGCTATTCTGCCATGTCCTAAAATATCAGAACAATACAAGTGTTAACTCAACACTGGCAATATAAAACTTAGACACTTGATAACTCAACAAAAACTTGCAAAGCAATTGCTCAATCATGTCCTTCAAATCCAAATAATAAAAGGTCATACCATGGATAACAGCACCTGCGGCCTGCCCAAGTTGAGGTTCCGATAAATAATTAAGTGTACTGTTATTCCAAAGTACTGATTGGAAACACCTCCAATTGAAGGGTCTGAAGCATCTGCAGCACTGCTGGATAGAGCGCTAATTCCAGCTGCACTAATACCATATTAGTGAAATTGGTTGAATTTGAGGCGGAGCTCATTGTGACACTGGGACTTGTGCTTTCAAGGGAACTTCTTCAGAGTACACTCCACTTCAAACTGTGTTGAGGGTAATGAGCCTTAACATCTGCAGAAAGAGGTTGCTGAATGCTGATACGTACTCTTCCACCATCGCAATTGCCTCTATGTAAACTGCCTACATTATTTATCCATTATCCATAAAAACATATCAAATTGCACACAAAGTAGCATGACAAAAGATCTTTATGCATGATCTCAAATCACAACCCTAATTTCCCCTAAACTCAATAAACGATCAAAAACTACTAAATTTTGCATATATAGTATCAAGGCTTAGGCTTCCAAATAATGCTGACGCTCTTTCACCATTTTCCGATCACAACCAATCTATACAAACCGCAGCTGCAACTTCAATTCATTTCTAAAACTTCAGCCCACACAATAACTAAAAAGTAGGAAAATAATGTGAGGGTGAAATGAAATTGATAATGGAAATGAATCAAAGCTAACCCATCTCTGCCATTCCATTCAGTGAAGCAAAGCTTCCAGGCTATGTCTCTGCTTCACATATAAGCCCCCCTTCAACAAAAATGATATAATTTCCATTACCAAAAGAACAAATCAAGGCTTCATCTACATTCCTAAGTTTTTGGTGAACAATGATACAAAACAAATCTCAAAGCTGTCAAACACCAGGTATAAACATAAGTACATCACTACATCAGAGTTCTGTGCTCCATTTTTTCCCCATCAAAGGCTCGCACAACTTCCCACATCGAAAGCAGATGAGGAATATGTGATCTTAATAAGTCCATAGCTAGGAGGCCTGTTTGTTGGTCTTGGTAGCACGAGGCTGTCATAAATACAGTAGTTCATAAAATTATTATAATATATAATTGTCATAGGTTTGAAATACAGTAGAATAGATAGATTTCAAATTAAAATTCTAAAAATTATGAAAATTGACAAATATATGCATGAAAGCTTATAAGATCAATTAATGTTAATTGCAAGAATTATCAAACACAAACACATCCATAAACTATACATATGTTGTATAAAATACATTTGCACCATGTTTAGCAATAGGTATGCACTTTTATAACAATCTTGATGGTATACCTAAAAGATGGTTGTAGATTCTTGATGTTGGTAATAAATTAAAACTACTGGTAATAAATTACAAGTACTCATAACCTTCATAAGAAAATTGATAACAGACCATCTAAAAGTATCTTAATGGAATATTAATGTGCATAAACATCTTTTGTCTATGAAAATGAATAACTTACTATAAGCACGTAAAAAGAACATCATGAGGAGAGGATAGCACGATCCAAAACTCCCTTGAATTTAGTATTTATATAGTCTCTGAATTAACATTTTGAAATTATTGCATTGTTAAATTTGGTAAAATGAAAGTATTATAGCTAATCATAAAGTGACACCAAATTAAACAATGCTTTAAATTTGGAGTCAAACTATATCTTGAGCATAAATTATTACACTTATAAATCGTTACCATTATTTTAAACATAATTCATTCATTATTATGATTTCGACCATTTTCTTCTCCTTTTTTTTTTTTAGCATAAATCTTTACTATATATTAATTTTAGCAATTTTTTATATTTTGAACATAAATCATTACAATTATTTTGAGCCTAAATCATTACTGCTATGAATTTTTACCATTATTTTGAACATAATTCATTTATTACAATAGTTTTAGTTATTTTTAGATATTTTAAGCACAAATCATTTTTGTATTTTGAGAATAAGTTATTGTCATTATTTTGAGCATAATTAATGGAAAAAGTTATTATTTATTTATTAGTACTATTATTTTGAACCTAATAAATTAATACTATAATTTCAGCTATTTTTTTTTTTTTGGATATTTTGGGTATAAATTATTACTATAAATTAACTTACCATATATAGAATATATTATTATTATTATTATTGTTGTTGTTGTTGTTATTATTATTATTATTATTATTATTATTATTATTATTATTATTATTATTATTATTACTCCGTATTATTTAACCCCTAAACTACTCACGCACAATATACACCACTATCCAACCCATGCACTAAACTACTCACCTATAATAAAGATGAAAAACACAAGAACAATCATCATAAACATGGTCCAACAATATACAAAAGGAAATAGATAAAGAAATAATCTTTCAACAAAGTAAAGATTCACAAGATAAAAGCAACAAACACAAGATAAAGATAATCTAAACTAAGAATCATAAAATATAACTTGATAATGTAAGAAAAGAAAAAGGAAAGATAGAAATGACCTAATTTGGAAATTCTACCATACAACTACTGTTCACTAGTTGCTCTCTCTAGCCAAAACAGGAAAAAGATCTATTTATAGGTTGAATATAGGGTTTTGACACACTGGCCTCGCATGGGCATATATGCCACTACCCATGCGGGTGCATTGGCAAGGCACATGCACAATTAGTGAGGGATGTAGCCTTAGCTGGTGCGTAATACACGGGTAGCGCATGAGCATGCCACCGTCGGTGCGTAGTATTGCCTCCAAGCCACAAACTCCGTCTTCGCTCCTTTTTCGCGTCCTTTCTCGAATTGAGAGGTAGCCCCCCGCGCTCCCTCGAAGGGGTCGGTGCTCCTAGAGAGGCTTCGGAGGCGAGCTGGGGGCTAAGATACCTCTTTAGAGCCATTCCACGAGACAAGTCAACAAAGTAGCGACTTGCTGGATCACGACTACCGCTTCTCGGAAGCCTGGGGCCGGGTGTGCGGCGGGAGCCAACCCGCCGTGGCAGTTGTTAGTGAGTTGGTCCCTTAGGTCCCCTGTTGACCTTACAAAGAGGATTTGTTGCCGACTAGTGATCTGGTTTAGGTCGTTCTCATCCGGGGTACACACATGTGTTGCGTGAATCACGTGAATTGCGAAAGTTTGATTCTGATCTTGCCATAGCTAGTGAATTAGCCTGCTCGAACTTGTATGTCGATCTCTCAATGAAAACACCAATGATGGATCAAATTAACCTGAGTAGCCCGAATTACTTAACCAGATAATAACTAGAAGAAATATATGGACAATAAAGTAGAGAAGACAATGAATATATGTCGCGGAGACAATTCTTGTATTAATAATAGCGTTGTAAGATGATTACAAATGAGAAAATGATTAAAGATTGATAGATCATAGAGATGATGATTTCTCAATAGGATAATCTCCCTAATATTTATACTTAAGAACTCCCTAACCATCCCCTAAAAAGAAGGAGACGATTGTAACTACCTTAGACAGCGTTCACGTGTGTAGCACACAAGGCTGAGTCCACCACTAACCGAGGTCACCCAGGGTAGAGGAGGCCTCCAACCGAGGCCACCTCAAGCTGAGGTGGCCACCAGTCGAGGCCACCCTAGGCCGAGGCGGCCTTCAGCTGAGGCAGCCTCAAATCGAGGCCGCTTCATGCTGAGGCCACCCTAAGCTCGGGTCGTCGTCCGAGTTGCTTCCACTTCTACTCGAGTCAGTTAGGTTCGTCTCTAATATATTGATCAATATATATATATATATATATATATATATATATATATATAGGGTAGACTCCACATGAGACAACCTAGTTAGATGAGAAATAAGACTTCATCCTAGCCATTAGAAAACATGTACGGATGGATAAGATTGGATTTTAAGATTTAAATGTTTCACCATAAAAATAGGGTGATTAACTATAATAATATGCAATTCAAGGGCAATTTGGTCTTAGGCTGTTGTTACTAGAAGTCTAAATAATTGGTAATACCCGACTTTCACTCTTCCACTTTCCAAGAAGACGTACTTTTCTTCTGGAACTGCTATGAAGACGAGACACCAACGACGGCTAAGTGCACCACCATCATTACAGAGCTATGACAGGTACAAGAAGACGCATAAAACATCGAGGATCGAAGAATCGTTTTGAAAACAAAGGTATGATTTTTTTTTTGTAATATTTCTAGCGTTGTATTGCCGGCGGTAAAAACGCATAAAAACGCAACCTAGGCTAGGGTTCCGCCGTTGACGAATGTGTGTGCTGCTCTAGGTTTCTGATGGTTGATAATGGTTTGTTATGGGTTTGAGGCTGGTTGAGTAGATGACGGTGGTGTTTGAACCAGACTAGGGTTCAACCACATATATGGCCTATTGGATTTTACACAGATTAGGGATTTTACATTAGGATGGGTAGACAACGTACACATACACATAAAATGCTATGCTTGTAGATGATGGGTCATAAGGGCAATGTGATGTGCAGCCAGTAGAGCAAAGACATGCACACACCCATAATATTGTGTTTGCAGCAACAGTAGACGAATAGGTTTGTGTTTTTAAAAATGCCTTGGATGCTGGCAGTGGGTTATGGGTGTAATGTGAAGTGCACATAGTGATACAAAGACATGCACAAACACCCGAATGGGTTTGTGTTTTTAAAAATGCATTTGGCGGCTGACAGTGGGTTATGGGTGTAATGTGAAGTGCACATAGTGATACAAAGACATGCACAAAAGCCCTACTTAGGACCTACAATCAACTACAAAATGAAGTATTAGCAGCATGCACATTGCTACACACTAATCTGCACATTGTCTAATATCTAGGTGCACACGACTCCTAAAACATGTGCACATATGGAGTCAAGTATAGTAAGCAAACGGTCTACAATACAGATCGATATACACAAGAATGAACATGCATGCACATATTGTAATTTAGATTAGCATAACGAGTTTGAACAACTATTGGATATGGAGTAGTTAACATGAGTTTCTTGTGATATTTCACTACCGAGTGTGCATTTTCTTTATTTTTGGTGATTCATGTAGTAATTGTCTTTACTATGTTAGTAGGGTGTAATTAGTTTCTATATAGGGAGAGGATTTTGGCAAAAAAGTGTGGTGTTCTTTTTTCCATGAGAGTAACTACATTTGTTTGAGTTTGTTCCATATGATAATTGTATAAACATACACATTTTGATTGTGGCTGTTAGGGGTGGGGTGGCATGTGCATTCCTATGCATCAATGTGTACATCTAAGGCTAGTAGTGATTTTTCTGTTGATTGTATATTTATGGAGTTAGTTGATTTTGATATTTTAGTGATTGGTAATCAAGCAAATTATTGTCTTTTTCATGGTGAAGGAAGATTCACCCCAGTCTAACATTTTGTTTTGCACTTATGTGCATGTAAGAAACTTTGTTTTTTCATAGCAACCTCGTGACCAACCAGGTCGTAGTAATGCGGATGACGATTTCGTGATCTCACCAACCGAGTTTTTAACACTTTTGTTTGAACTGTAATAGGGGGACGACACCCGCATCTAACAATTTCAAAAACTCTAATGGATTATGTTACGTGTTTTTTATTTAAATAAAAAAACACTAATAAGTAGTTTACTTTGTTTAAGCCTTTCCTATCAGATGATGTGTGCCATTCATTTTATATATCGTGTGCACATCAGCAAAATCCACGATTTTATGCCAATATGAATATGTGTGCACTTGTTACAATTCGTGTGTGCATGGTACCACGTGTGCATTTCATGTGTCAAAACTGGATGATATGACGTTGTCTGCACTTTACTAGAAGTAACACAGTTTAGAATAAAACGGTGTGCACTTTGGAATAAAACTGTGTGCACTCTTGAGTAGAAGTATGTGCATTCCATGAAACAACAATCTACACACACACCCTGTATGCAATTTGGCACAGAAATGTGTGCATTCTCGGAGAACTTGTGTGTGCAATGTTGGCAATTGTGTCAACAAGTTTATAATATGTGCTCCAATGTTAAATTTCGTGTGCACTAGAATAGAGGGATGAGACTAATCAAAATTGCACTTCTAAGTTACTAAATATAGAATTCCCAGTATTCAACATCCAAGTAATCCAAAATCAAATTATCAAAATATAACCTAGTTTTCAAGCCCAAAATGCGTCAGTAGTAATGTTTGTTTATACATCATAATGTAATGATCGAAACCCAAAAGATTCTCCCGTTATCCGTTCCCTTGTGTCACGTAACTTCGGCATAGTGGATCTTAGAATCTAGTTGCACGCTTGATGTTACTCACAATAGCGGACATTTTCGTCTAAATTGCAAAAATTTTGAGCTTGATCGCAAGGTCACACACGACACCCAATACTTTGTACACCTAGGAGAAATATCCATGACACACCCACGAGGGCCAACCTCAGGATATTTACCAGCTTCCACAGCAGTTGAGACATGGAAAATATAATTTCAAAAAATGGTAGTCAACAACAACAACAATAAAACATGATAACCACACAACCGGAATGTGCACTTTAATTAAACACTGTGTGCACTTACAGAATAACAGATAACATATACAATGCTGCCCAATGCACAGAAGTGAACAAAAAAGGGAAAAAAAAAATAAACCACAACTACAACATTAAGAAAGCAACGAATTCCAATTACCGGTCTAACCCAGAAAACTAGTATTAAAAAAAAACAGAGAACCAAAAATAAACGGGAAGCTAGAGAACTCAACACCATTGTCCAACACCTCCCCCAGCCTATTCTTTGAATTTGTGCTACGACGAACATCAAACACAACAGTAAAAGCATACTGGAGATTGAACTCAACACCATCATCCACCATGCGAAACCTTTGACTAATAAATGGCTTGATCGTAGGTATCTGTGTCCAATACTTCATTTACCACGGAGAAATATTCATGACACACCCACAAGAGTCATCTGTAGAATCTTCATCAACACAAAAAGATGTTGCCACATGGTAATGGGAAAATTAAAACACGCCAACTAAACTAATTAAAACTTTAGAAACATTATAAACAGATGTGTGCATTCTAGTTGACAAGTGTTTGCACCGACTAACTAACCTACAAGAATAAACAATGTTGTCCAAAAAAACACATGAAAGAATAAAAAAACAACAAATAGCACAACTTGGAGATTACAAGAAAATAAATCCACCCCACTAAAGAATAATATAGGAACATTAGAAACACACAGCTGAAGTGTGCATTCAAGTTCGCAACTATGAGCATTGTCTATCTAACAGAGTTGAACAAACAATGTTGTCTAAAAATCCACAGAAATGAACAAAAATTAGAACAAAACAACCTGAAAAATACACAAAAAATATGTCAACCCCCAAACTGCCTTACAAATAATAAATAATATAAAAAAACCAAAAAGTAACGGTAATGAAGATGGTAGGACACATGTGCACATGGCAAGATACACACATGCACACGGCAGTATACAGACATGCACACACTGGCGAAACAAAAACAAAGATTACTCCAAGGCGAAAAAGTAGGAGAAAAACAACAATGTTAACAAACGTGAGACCACCACTATTAACAACCAAAAGATTACAACGAACAATGATATCCCCTCCCCTTCCCCCCATCGTAAATAAAGAACATAAAAAAATAGTGATGCACGGACACACCACAAAATAATCAAACGGTATGCAGTACAAAACCAGCAAAAAAAACTTAGGAAGACATACCTTCATTAAAAGAATACATGCTTCGACCAAAGGAGAAGAATGCCGACTGAAAATGATAGACAAAACGTTCGACGAAGAAGAACAATTGTGACTTACGTAGACAGATTATACGAAAATCCTATCAAAGAATAAAAACAATCCTACCAAAATTAAAACACCTAAAATCAAGCATATTATACCAAAAGAATTCTAGTAAAAAATAAACTACACATACAATTACATAAAACCCCCTACTAACTAATAAATATCAAAAAGGAAAAAAAACAAGGATTAATCTCAGCCATACAAAATCTAAAGATGGACGATCCAAAAGAATTCTTATTTCTCACCTAAATAGCTTGTCTCATTTGATTATAATTATATATATATATATATATATATATATATATATATATATATACAAAATTACTTGATGAATATGTTTTAAATTGAATGACCTAGATCATCTATTAATATCAAATCTAATGGCCTAGATTTTGTATATATACATACATATATATATATATATAATTACACACACATACACACACTATATTTCCCGCTTCTCCACTAAACGCACTACGACGGAGGTCTCGTTGTGTTTGTATTGAGTAACGAACGCTCCAGCAAGAACGTGAAGAAGAAGGTGATGAATTCAGGTAAAAGCGTCTTTCAGGCTACGACGTAGTGCACTTTGTGTTTGTATTGATCAACGAATGCTCCAGCGAGAAGGTGAAGAAGAAGGCGACGAATTCTTGTCGAAAGCGAGGAATTGAAGGATCATCTTTCAGGCGAAGTTGAAGAGGACGACGAGCACAATGGCGGCGGCGGATGATTTATCACCAGACCTTCAACATGCTGTTAATAGGCGAGGTAAATTTCTAATGAAAATGTATTGCATGTTTTTCGTTGTTTGATGTTAGTTTGTGATTTTAAATTCTGGATGATTTAGGTTCATATTATTTTAGTGTTTGTGTTATATTGTATCTAAGATCTTCAATTCTTATGGTTATTATTGTTCACAATCACTTGCACTGGACAGAACTGACATTATTTTGCATAATCAATTGTAGTGCATTAATTTAAGGCGTATAGTGCAAATTATTTTGCCTTATAGTGCAAATATTTAGACTAACTGTGTAGGTAGTTCATTTTTGGATTTCAGAGTATTAAACATGTTTAGGATAGTGGTCTATTTGTAGTGCATGATTTTTACTCATATAGTGCAAAATTTTATATCTAATAGTGCAATTATTTAAACCTAAAATTGCACACTGTTTATCCTTAGAGTTCAGGGTATTAAAATTGTTTTAGAGTAGTTTTATGCTTATAGTGCACATTGTCTTGCCATATAGAGCAAAAGTTTATGCCTAAAAGTGCACTTTCTTATGCCTATATGAATTGAAATTGCATAGTACTCATTTTTTTTTATAATAACTTGTAGTGCATAAATTCTACTCATATAGTGCAAATATTTAAACCTAATAGTGCAACTATTCTAGCTTAACAGTTGACATAGTTTATCCTTAGAGTTCAGGGTACTAAACATGTTTTAGATTAGTTGTATGCTTGTATTGCACATGTTTGTGCCATACAGAGCACATTTTTGTGCCTAACAGTGCACATTCTTATGTCTATTGAAATGAAACTGTATAGAACTTATATTATTTTTGATAATCAGTTGTAGTGCATGATTTTCACACATGTAGTGCATATTTTCTTAACTAACAATGTATATTTTTTTGTTGTTTTTGTTCTTTGTGTTTTTGTTAGCTGGTAATCGGTTGAGGTTAGATGAAATCCGATCTAAGCAGATCGTAGTTGTTAAGAGATCAAGGAAGAGCTCTCGGAGTGATGTCGGTGAAGTTGGCCCTAGTAATGCACCAGCTTCTTCGGTTTTAGCAGTCCGTCATGTTAGAAAGACATGGAAGAAACGTAAGGATTATCCATCTTTACGGTCAAGGTCCTCAACAAGCCAGTTTTTTGAGGCATTGCAAGGGTTGAATGCTGCACAGACAGCTGATATTATAGAAATGGCCTTTGCGAGTTTGTTTCATTTACAAATTGATAATCTTCCAACAAGGATGGGCTACTGGCTAGTTCAAAATTACAACCCTAGGAATAGTACGCTGTATTTGGCTGATGGTACTGGGGTGTCTATTACTGAACAAGATGTTCAATTGGTCGTAGGTTTTCCTAGAGGCAATATACAGATTGAGAAATGGTCCAGGGCACATAGCACTGATTTGTTAGAGGAGTGGAAAGGGCTTGTTGATAAGTCAGCACGGGGATATTTATATTCGGATGTTATTAAAGCGATGCTTTCTTGTGAGGATGGCGGTCTGTGGTTTAAAAGACATTTCATTGTCTTAGTTTGTTCCTTGTTTATTGACACACTGCAAATGGATACGTTAGGCCCCATATCTTTCATCATCTGGTAGATGTTGATCAGAAAAAACACTTGAATTGGTGTGATTATGTGCTTCGGAGTTTGATGGATTCGTAGCTTGCTTGGGCAAAGAGTTTGAAAGCTCTTTTCACAGGTCCACTCTTGTTTTTTACTGTAAGGCTCAAACTAAATAAATTTTATGTATAATTTAATAGGTAAAGGAGTATTAAACTGAAAATTTTGCCTTTGTTTTCAGGTTTTTTATGTTGATCGTGTGGTGGTATTCACCCGATAAATACCAAGGCAGATCCCATCATTTGTTGGGTGGACTGCACAGTTGATTAAGGATAGAGAAGTGGCAGAGATTCAAGCTGGAGGCTTTGGTCTTGGTCGAGTTGAGGATCGCTTCATACCTGTTGCAGAAAATATTGAAGAACAAGCTGAGGAGTGCCACCGGTCTGTACCTGAGCCTGCCCGTGATGATCAGCCATCAGCTCAACCATAGCCAGCTATTGGAAGTTAAAGCCTTTTTGATGAAGATGACGAGGCACATGTGCATTTCTACTATTAGTTTCCTTATCAGTGCATATTTTTAGGTGTTGTTGTGGATATTTTTTGGCTTAACAGTGCACATATATTATGCGTATTTGAGGCGAAGTTGCATAGAAGTCACATTTTTTTTATAATAACTTGTAGTACATAAATTATACTCACATAGTGCAAATATTTAAATCTAATAGTGCAAATATTCTAACCTAACAGTTCACCTAGTTTATCCTTATAGTTTAGGGTACTAAACATGTTTTAGATTAGTTCTATGCTTATAGTGCACATTTTCTTGACATATAGAGCAAAAGTTTTGCCTATATGAATTGTAATTGCATAGTAGTCATTTTTTTTTATAATAACCTATAGTGCAAAAATTCTACTCATATAGTGCAAATATTTAAACCTAATAGTGCAAATATTCTAACCTAACAGTTCACATAGTTCATCCTTAGAGTTCAAGGTATTACGCATGGTTTAGGTTATTTTTATTCTTATAGTGTCCATTTTCTTATCACACAGGTTTATATTGCCAATTATGTTGAGAAGCTTGACCTACTTCGGAAGACAATTGTTGAGGTGATTGAGTTGGCTTCAAAACCACCAGCTTCTGTCCGTGATAATGAGTTGCTCAAGTTGATACACAGTGCAGCTCAGAAGCTTCTTGGAGGTGGACGAGTGACTGTCGATTCTAGTATTCAAAAAGATGTTGACGCATCTTGCAGCCAGGATTCATTTTGGTGCAATCTAGAAAATATTGTTGCTATGGATGCAGCCATTTTGAGGAGGGAACAATATTTGAAAAAGGTTGCTGATATGCCAAGCTTTAGTCTTGGTCTGACACCACCACTGGGGGAAGAATCAAACTGGGACAATGTTGTTAATATATCCAGTCAATACCAAGATGTTGGAGCAGACTTTACTCAAACGTGTAGTCCAAGCAGTCATCATCAAAAAGAAGAACAAATGGAAGTTTGCGAGGGAGATGCTGCTTTGGAAGAAAGAAGTGGTGGTGTTGAGGTTGGTGCTGATAAGGATGTTGTTGTGGAGGAGAGAGTTGATCGAACTGAGATGGTTGTTGAGAAAGAACCTGCATTGGATGAAAGAGTTGGTGGCGTTGATATTGCTGGTGAGAAGGTTGTTTTGGTGGATGAGAGTGTTAATGCAGTTGTTATGGGTTGTGAGAAAGATTCATTGGTGGATAAGAGCGGTGTTGCAGTTGCTGCTAGTGAAGAAAGGCCAACTATTCTGTTAGGTGAAGGTTCTATGATGGATAAGGGGAAAGGAATCATTGTGGATGATTCCGGCAAGGAACCTGAGATTCAGATGGTTGAGAAGCAAGAAGTAGAAAGAATGAGCCGCAAGATTACTGTTCCATTGAGGTCTCCATATATGGTGCGGTAGATAAATGTGGGTCAATTTCTAACAGTTACTGAGAAAGTTTATCAATATTGGATAATGCAAAATCCAAATGCTGACATGTAAGATTTCTTAATCAATTTTTTTTATGTTAACATTGTAATGTTTTGATACATTGAGTATATATCATTTGTAGTGCATGATTTTTAGTCATATAGTGCATAATTTTATATCTAATAGTGCAACTTTTTAAACCTAATAGTGCACATTGTTTATCCTTGGAGTTCAGGGTACTAAACATGTTTTAGATTAGTTGTATGCTTATAGTGCACATATTTGTGCCATACAGAGCATATTTTTGTCCTTACTAGTGCACATTCTTATGGCTATATATATGAAATGAAATTGCATATTTGTATTATTTTTCATAATCACTTGTAGTGCATGATTTTTACTCATATAGTGCATAATTTCATACTTAATAGTGCAACTTTTTTAGATTAGTTGCATCCTAACCATCTTTTGAAAATGTTTATATATCTAACATGTTTAATTTTGGATATGTAGTGAGGAGTATGTTTTCAAGTCTAGGGACACAATGCTGATGAGGATGGAATTGCTGTCTTTGAAGGGTCATGCATATGTTAGCGCATCTGTGGTAGATGTATGGTCAATTATATTGAATGACCTAGAAAGATTTAAAGATCCAAATTCTCCTACTAGGTTTTTTGCTACAACGTACCCATGTGTAAGTGAATAAAAGAAAATAGAGTATTAAGTGATGAGTATTTATGCAGCTATTTAATAATATTTGAATAATGCAGTCGTACACTGTGGTGGACCCCAAAGAGGATGATGCGGGCAAGCTAAAGCGATTTAAAGAAAATCTTCATATTGAGTTTTAGCGTGTTCCACACATAAAACTCCCCGCCCTTGATTTGGTAATGTTTAGGTTTTCCTTATGGTATATAAGTTATACAAAGAAATATTAATATATTGATTTGATTGGCCAAATGCAGCTGTTTTTCCCTATGATTGCATCGGAGCATTCATATGTGATATGCTTCAATATCAAGAGTTATAGAATTGACATCATTGATAATTCATCAAAATCTGTGACAAATGATCTGAAATATGGAAGTGTGCCTTCTGATTTGGTGACTATTTAAAACCATTTTATTTAGTAAAAATATTTTGTTTTTTTTGGATTGAATATGATTTGCTAACCTAAGCATGATGTGGCAGAAATATATGGTCATGGAGTACTTGACGAGTGAGGGTTTGGAGGCAAAATCCAATCGTTTCAATACAGTGAAACCAACAAGGATTAAAATGTCATGGAGAGATAATGAAAATAAGGAGGATTGTGGGGTATATGTGATGAGGCACATGGAAACCTTCATGGGGTCTCTAGCTAAAGAATGGGATTGTGGGCTTGTGAAGGGCAATCGAAGCCAGCTAGATCGGCTTCGTGTCAAATACGCTGCTACTATACTCTCTACCGAAATCAACAAACTTCGGGATGAAAACAAGGATAAAGCAATGAAGTTCTTTAAGAAGGAATGACTTGTTCATAATTTGGTGTTTGTTTATTCATAGTACTGTTGAAATATTTGGTAATTGATGTTTGTGTTACTATGTGAAAATTGTGTTTTTTTTTGTACAGGAGTTTGATGTATTTGTGGATAATGCTTATGTTAATATCAGTGCAAGATTATCAGAATATAGTTCTATGAATGTAGTGCAAGATTTTTATTCTTACTGTGCAAATATTTAAGCCTAATAGTGCAAATATTCTAACCTAATAGTTCACATATTTCATCCTTAGAGTTCATGGTATTAAACCATGTAGTGCAAATATTTAAACCATGTAGTGCAAATATTTAAACCATGTAGTGAAAATATTTAAACCATGTAGTGCAAATATTCAAACCGTACAGTTCATATAGTTCATTCATAGACTTCATTGTCTTAACCATGGTTATGTTACTTTTATGCTTGTAGTGCACTTTTTCTTGCCATATAGAGCAAAAGTTTATGTCTAAAAGTGCACTTTCTTATGCCTAAAAGGGTACTAAACATCTTTTAGATTAGTTGTATGCTTATAGTGCACATATTTGTGCCATACAGAGCATATTTTTGTTCCTACCAGTGCACTTTCTTCTGCCTATATGAATTGAAATTGTACAGAACTCATCTTTTTTTATAATAACTTGTAGTGCAAAAATTCTAGTCATATAGTGCAAATATTTAAACTTAATAGTGCAAATATTCTAACCTAATAGTTCACATAGTTTATCCGAGTTCAGGGTACTAAACATCTTTTAGATTAGTTGTATGCTTATAGTGCACATATTTGTGTCATACAGAGCATATCTTTGTGCCTACCAGTGCACTTTCATATGCCTATATGAATTGAAATTGCATAGAACTCATATTTTTTTATAATAACTTGTAGTGCAAAAATTCTACTCATATAGTGTAAATATTTAAACCTAATAGTGCAAATGTTCTAACCTAACAGTCCACATAATAACTTGTAGTGCATAAATTCTACTCATAGAGTGCAAATATTAAAACCAAACAGTGCAAATATTTAAACCTAACAGTAAAATATTCGTTTGTCTTTTTAAAATGTTGTAATACATACTGTTTTGGCATTACAAAATATGAAAATGGTCAGTCCTCTTCATCTGTTAATTCCTTTCGAAGTGGGCAATTCCTACTGTCATGTCTCTTGTCATTTTCTAAGTAAGCATCACACCTATGGCATTTTCTTAAACCTTTCTTTGATGCATCGATTGCTAACTCCTTTTTTGCCTTTCATACACTTACCACTGCCCTTATTTTTTGCTTTTCTTGGTGGTAAAATAGAGATCTCGGAAGGCTTAGATGACTCACAATAAGACTCTATTACTGCATTCTTCCTATGAGTAGGGGATAAATCAGCTTGTTCTGTCATCAATATCAATTTTTGTTGTTTAATCACGTGCAAATTCAACCAATTTATCCATTTTTGCTTCTTCTGCTAGACCAATACAACACTGCATATCACCCCACAATTGTGCTAACAACACCTTCCTCTCATCCATTCCTGCACCTTGATCAAATGTGAGACCATCAATATGGAAGATTGGCTTTAAGGATGCATCCTTAGTCCATCGATTCAGCACATATTTCTTAGGGATTTTTATCAAAGTTTAAATCCTTAAAAACCACAAAAGTGTGGCTACACAACAATCCAATTCTTCCAAACATCTTGCAACTACAAACAGCTTTCTTTTCAGTTACATTGTGCTCCACAGTAAACTTTCTATCACTGCCATCTTTGATCTCATAATATAGTATGTCACCATCTTCTCGAACACTCAAAACTCGACAATTAAAACATGATGTGCATATTTCCTTCTGAATATCACAGAAAATAGAGAGTGTGTATACAGTTGAAGCATGCTTTTCAATGGGCAAAGGTGTCTTCATTTCTGGGATGTTCCCCTCACTATCACTTGTAAGTTTTGCATGATTGTGTCTTTGAGAGTCCAAAGCACGCTCAAACTGCATATAAAACTGGACCAGACTAGAGAGAGGGGTAGTAAATCGACTAAAAACACCATTTTCACCTTCCGAGCGTGATGTAGTCCTCAATAAACCAGCCATAGGAACATCTCTGAAATAGGCTGGTATCCAAAATCTTCGCAACTCAAACATTTGTACAAACCAGTTGTTATTGACTAAATCAAACTCTTCCATGATTGATCTCCATTCATTCTCGAATTCAAGAGGTTCTAAGTATGAGCTCCACACAACAGAGTTCAATTTCTTCCTAAAATTTTCATTCTTACTTAGCATAGAACCAACCTTTTCACCCACCTTGCACATAATGTGCCACATCCAAAAATGATGCCTAACTTCATTAAATACTGCTGGAATTGCTTGTCTCATTGCTGGATCTTGATCAGTAACAACTACTTTTGGCTCTGCACCCATTGCTTTCTTAAAGTGTTCAAATAACCAAACATAGGAAGCAATGTCTTCTTTTGTTAATAATCCAGTTGCAAATGTAATGCTTTTCTTGTGGTTATCAATCCCAGTGAACGATGTAAAAACCATGTCGTACCTACAAAATATAATATTTAAGTTATGACACATAAAATAAATGCTTAAAGTGCACATTTTGTTGCCATAAAAAGCACATTTTGTGTTTAAAAGTGTCCATTCTTAAGTCTATTTCAAATGAAATTACATAGAACTCACAATTTTCTTGATAATAACATGTAGTGCAAGATTTTTACTCATATAGTGCAAATATTTAAACCTAAGAATTCACATAGTTCCTGCTTAGAGTTGAAGGTATTAAGCATGGTTTGGGTTATTTATATGCTTATAGTGATGATTTTCTTACCATACAGAGCACATTTTTGTGCCTAAAAGTGCACTTTCTTTTGCCTATATGAAATGAAGTTGCATAGAACTCACAATTTTCTTGATAATAACATGTAGTGCAAGATTTTTACTCATATAGTGCAAATATTTAAACCTAACAGTGCAACTATTCTAACCTAACAATTCACATAGTTCCTGCTTAGAGTTGAAGGTATTGAATATGACACATAAAATAAATGCTTAGGCAATGATAAAATTGTGCATGTGCAGTATGTTAAACTAACCTGTTAGTTTGATATGTTGCATCAAAACATACTACATCCCCAAAACAACCAAAATTCTTTCTTGAAATTGGATCTGCCCAAAAAAGCTTGCACAAGTGCTCATCTTCATCAATGTCATATGCAAAATAAAATGCTTCACACACCTCCTTTTTCTTAAAAAAAATTATTCACAATCATTTGTCCATCAGCACCTATTATATATGCTCTAATATCCCTATTGAAGTTCTTAAAGTCAACATTTGTTGCACCTACATTGGAAAAATCGCCGACCATCTCCTTGTACAAGTTAAATGATTTTGTTGGCCCAATATTTGCTCGTGCACAATTTGCAATAAACTTTTGATGTCCCACATCAATGTTCCTATTGACCTTTAGAAACTGTTTTGCTAGGATTGATGACATACAGTGGTTATGTCTTTTCTCAAATTTTTTAACAACATAACCAAAACTTCCTATGAATTTGAACACAATTCTCGCTTTGCAACCTGTCCTATTTGAGACTCTTCTCCTCTTTGTAGTTGAAGAACTTGATGCTTCATCTACATTCAATGTAGAACTACCGATAACATTCTTATACCCTTCTCTACTACAAAGAATGTACTTTGACAGAATCACTTCATCATTAGACTTCATAACAGAACTAGACCTTATATCAAAGCCAACTTTAGCAGCATAGTTCTTGTAGGAGGATACAACAGCGTCTAAAGTACTGAATGTCATACCAATCTTAGGTTTGATCCCATCTTCACAATTAGGAATCCAATATTCAGTCATCCCCGGTAATATATCCACACTATAACCACCTTCAATGTTACTAGAATTTGCATCAGAAGTATTTAAATTTGTGCCTGATGTGACGCCATTTGGAGATGATGCTGGAAATAGAAGATATAAAATAGGGTGTAAATACAAAATGAAAAAATTCAAAGATATAAAATACTTTTATGCTCTGTAGTGCATGTTTTTGTGCCATACAGAGTGAAAGTAAGTGCTTACCAGTGCTCATTCCTATGGATAATTAAGTAAAATTTCACAAAACTGACTATTTTTTCATAAATAGATACAGTGCATATTTTTCAACCGTATGGTGCAAATATTTGTGCCAAATAGTGCAAATATTTAAACCTAACAATTCACATAGTTCCTGCTTAGAGTTGAAGGTATTAAGCATGGTTTACGTTATTTTTATGCTTATAGTTAGGGGTGGGAATAGGCCAGGCCCCTTCATAGGGGCCTACGGTCTGGCTTACTTAGGGCCTAGCTTGGCCTAGCCTATTTAGTAAAAAGGCCAGGACTAGGCCTAATTAGAAGCCTATTTAGTTAAATAGACCTAGTCCTATATTTAAAAGCCTAGCCTACAAGCCCGCAGGCCTAGCCTATATATATATATATATATATATATATATATATATATATATATATTGTATACATAACCTACAACCCTAATTTCCAATACCCAAATCCCAAATACGACTTACTAATTAGTAAATAGTGTTAGATATTACTAGTTATTACTGCTATGATGCTAAATTGCTAATAAGTAGTGTTACTAATTACTAGTAATAATTATGCTAGTTGTTTAGTGTTTACAGTTTNAATTAGTAAAGTAGTAATACTAATGTAATATGAGCCTACTAGTAATTGATTGTAGGATTTATAGATTTGTAGTAATACTAGTAATTAGTAAACAATGTATTGTTGAATTTTGTATTACGAACTTTTACTTATTAAACTTGTGGTGTTGGATATTGTATTGTGAAATATGAACTTATGATTTTGTCATTCATTATGAAATATGAACTTAAGTACTTTTTATAAATTTTTTACAGGTATACTTTAAAACGCTTAAAAATGAAAGCCTTAAATATTTCGAAGCCAATTTAAATAGGCGCAAAGCCTATTCAGGATCTATTTTGAAGCCTTTTTAAAGGCCTATTTATTAAATAGGCCTTTAAAAAGGCTTTAGGCTAGGCCAGGCCAACTGTAGGCTCAAGCTTGAGCCTAAAGAAAAGCCTACATACAGGCTCAGGCCCAGGCTCAAGCTTTCGATTTCTATAGCAGGCCCAGGCCTACTTTTATAAAGCCCGGCTCGGCCTAGCCTATTTCCACCCCTACTTATAGTGATCATTTTCTTGCAATACAGAGCACATTTTTGTGTCTAAAAGTGCACTTTCTTTTGCCTATATGAAGTGAAGTTGCATACAATTCACATTTTTTTATAATAACATGTAGTGCAACATTTTTACTCATATAGTGCAAATATTTAAACCTAACAGTGCAACTATTCTAACCTAACAATTCACATAATTCCTCCTTAGAGTTGAAGGTACTGAAAATGATTTAAGTTATTTTTATGCTTACAGTGCAAATTTTCTTGCCATACAGAGCACATTTTTGTGCCTAAAAGTGCACTTTCTTTTGCCTATATGAAGTGAAGTTGCATAGAATTCACATTTTTTTTATAATAACATGTAGTGCTAGATTTCTACTCATATAGTGCAAATATCTAAACCTAACAGTGCAACTATTCTAACCTAATAATTCACATAGTTCCTTCTTAGAGTTGAATGTATTGAATATGATTTAGGTTATTTTTATGCTTATAGTGCAAATTTTTTTGCCATACTGAGCACATTTTTGTGCCTAAAAGTGCACCTTCTTTTGCCTATATGAAGTGAAGTTGCATAGAATTCACATTTTTTTTGATAATAACATGTAGTGCAAGATTTCTACTCATATAGTGCAAATATTTAAACCTAACAGTGTAACTATTCTAACCTAATAATTTACATAGTTCCTCCTTAGAGTTGAAGGTATTGAATATGATTTAAGTTATTTTTATGCTTACAGTGCAAATTTTCTTGCCATACAGAGCACATTTTTGTGCCTAAAAGTACACTTTCTTATGGCTATACCAAATGGAATTGCATAGACATTGCGGTGCAAAATTTTCAACCATATAGTGCAAGTTTTTGTGCCCAGTAGTGCATATTTTCTTAATTAACAATGCAAGTTCTTCAGGCATAGAGTTAGGCTATTATCCATCTTATGGCTTAAGTTTATGCTCTGTAGTGCATATGTTTGTGCTATACAGAGCAGAAATTTGTCACTGAAAGTGCACATTCTTGTTGCTAATCAACTACATTGTGATATTGCTATTTCATATCATTGAATATGTAAAGAATGCGAAAAGATTAAGCATTATAATTGAGACGTTCATAACAACGAATTTGTAAAGAATGTGCAAAAATTCATCAATATAACTAATTTTTATATTAATAACTGGATTAGAAGAAAATAGTATTGATATTACCTTCATTGATTGTTTTGATCGATCGACTTTGTGTTTCTCTCTGATTATGCGTAAAGAATATGCAGATTGATTATGCGAATTCTGTTGATCGAGAATTGATTTGCGTTGTAAATTTTTGATCGAGAATTGATATGCGTAAATAATCTAGGAAAGTTTTCGTTGGAGGAAAGTTTTGCGATGGATATGGCAGTTACCAAATTACAATTTATATTTGCTAGTGTAATTACAATAATATCCTTAATGAAGCGCGCCTATTAGATCTGTTAATAAATTTAGTGCGTTGGATTAAATATGATCAGTGATTGTAATTGCATCTCACTTCTCACCTATGGTCTATTGTGCACATGAGCCCCTTCATATATATATATATATATATATATATATATATATATATATATATATATATATATATATATATATTTATGTATATATATTTATGTATATATGTATATTTATGTATATGTACATTTATGTATTTATGTATATTTATGTATATGTACATTTATGTATTTATGTATATATATGTACATAAATGTATGTATGTATATATATATATACATACATACATTTATGTACATATATATACATAAATACATAAATGTACATATACATAAATATACATAAATACATAAATGTACATATACATAAATATACATATATACATAAATATATATACATAAATATATATATNTATATATATATATATATATATATATATATATATATATATATATATATATATATATATATATATATATATATATATAGGGTCAGGTTCAGGTGTGACCGTGCTCTCCCGTGCGGCCGTGCGGTTCACACCACTCAATGTTACGAAATACACCATTTAATGTTAAGAAACACACCACACAAATATGCACTATGGTGTGTTTCTTAACATTGTGGTGTGTTTCATTGTGGTGTGTTTCTTAACGTTGAGTGGTGTATTTCGTAATATTGAGTGGTGTGTGACCGCACGGCCGCACGGGAGAGCATGGCCGCACCTGAACCAAAATCTATATATATATATATGAAAGGAGTGGTTCTGGCGCGAAAGGTCTCTTTGGTGAAACTGGGGTGAGATATGAGCCGTTTGATCAAATATAGATCAATGGCTCAAATCAATGAGAATTTTAAAAAATATCGCGTCTCCTGAGAATGTAAAAGTTAAGTGTTAAAATGGCGCACTTTAATTAAGTGTAGAAGTTATGCACAAGTGTATACCTGGCGCACCTTAACTGTTAAAACGACGCACCTTAAGCTTTCAACAGTTTGCAAAATTATCATAATGCCACCACGCTTTTATTTTTTAATTTATGTTCATTCTGGACAATTGATTTTGGCTATGATTGATCCGCATGTTTTACTTGGAGACCTCCTCCACATTTGATACATACATATGTATACATGGACATGTGTTGGTCCAAGTACGGATGAACCTCATAAAGGTGTTCCAATACGAGATGATGTGCTTTATCTCGCAAGTTTATAGGTGGAAGAACTAATTTTGATCCAATAGTACATTTCACACTGAGTATTCTTTCATGACGAGGTTTGGGAATACCAATTGACTCAACATCAACTAAATAATCAGAACGAAACTCAATGATCTCTTCAGAACTATAACCTTCAATTATACTTCCTTCAGGTCGATATTTGTTTCTCACATATCCTTTCAAGATTCTCATGTATCTTTCGAACGGATACATATATCTCATAAATACAGGACCAGTAGTGATCTTAATTTCCCTCACTAAATGAACAACCAAGTGCACCAGAATATCAAAAAAGGATGGGGGAAAATACATTTCAAGTTGACACAAAGTAAAAACTACATCAGCCTGCAAAGCATCTAACACATCTACATCAACAACTTTCATGCAAATAGTATTGAAAAAAAACACAAAGTTTTGTTATAGCTTGCCTAACTTGTTTCGGTAAAATATCCGAATAGCAACAGGTAACATGTGCTGCATTAACACATGACAATCATGAGACTTCAAACCAAGAAATTTAAGGTATTTCATTGACACAAGCTTTTTAATATTTGATGAATAACCGGAAGGAACCTTGACACCATTTAAACATGCACAAAATCTTATTTTCTCTTTTTTCAACAAAGTATGACAAGCTGGAGGTAAGTATGTTCATTTTCCCGATTCTTGTGGTGCTAACTTCTCTCGTATTCTCATTTAAACCATATCTATTCTAGCTTTAATATCATCCTTTGTTTTTCCCTGAATGTTCAACAATGTTCCAATAATACTGTCACAAACATTCTTCTCAACATGCATCAAATCAAGACAGTGTCTAACTTGTAAATACTTCCAATATGGTAGATCCCAAAATATAGACCTCTTTTTCCAGAGAGTCTTCTGAGTAGTCTTACAAGTTTTGCCAAAAGCAACATCAACATTTTTAACACGTTCATAAACTGCATGTCCAGATAAAAGCAAACGAGCTACTCGAGTCTCTGGTTTTCCATTAAAAGCTTTTTTCTTCTTTCGATAAGGATGACCATTTGGGAGAAATGTCCTATGACTCATGAACACATTCTTTTTACTGTTATTCAACCATAGATCGGGAGTTTCATCTTCACAAATAGGACATGCCTTAACTCCTTTACAAGTATAACCTGATAGGTTACCATAAGTTGGAAAATCATTTATGGTGCAAAAGATCATAGCACGTAAGGTAAAACTGCTTCGACTATAAGTATCATACACCGACACATCTTCATTCCACGACATCTTTAAATCTTCAATAAGTGGCGCTAGATATACATCTATGTCATTTCCTGGTTGTTTAGGCCCTGATATTAACAACGACAACATGATGTATTTCCGCTTCATACACAACCGAAGTGGAAGATTATAGATTACTAATAGGACAGGCCAAGTACTGTGTCGACTGCTCATGTTACCATGGGGGTTCATTCCATCAGTACACAATCCAAGTCTAAGATTCCTATTTTCAATACCGAATTCAGGCCACTTTCTATCAATATTCCTCCATTGTGGTGAATCGACTGGATGTCTTAATTTTCCATCATCTTTTCTCCCAATAGCATGTCATTGCAAATTTTTTGCTTCTCTTAGATTAGCAAACATGTGTTTAAATCTTGGTATTACGAGTAAATACCATAATACTTTCGTTGGTGGAACTTTCTTACCCTCACACACGTCATCAACATTTTTCCTTTTATAACGTGATGTCCACACTTTGGACACACATGCAAGTCTTTGTATTATTTCCAATATAGTATACAATCATTGGGCATGCATGTATCCTCTCAATGTCCATACCTAACGGACACAACAACTTCTTTGCTTCGTAGGTTGAATGTGGAAGTTCATTATCACTAGGAGACATGTCTTTTAGTAGTTCTAATAATCACGTGAAACTCTTATCACTCCATCCATTTTTTGCTTTTAAATTATATAATTTAAGCACAGTAGATAACTTAGTATATTTGGTACACCCAGAGAACAAAGGTTTTTCAGCATTATCAAACAAACATTTGAATTCAAGAGGCATTTCACTAAAATCTCCTTGCACATCATGCATCATTTCATCTATTCGGTCATTAATTTCATCATCCTCATCATTGCTAACATGAGTTTCATTATTCTCCTCATTATCTGTTTGAGTTTGACTATTTGCTTGAGTCTCACTCTCTACATGAGTTTCAATATCTACATGAGCTTCACCCTTACTAACACTTGTACTAGGAGGTAAGCTTTCACCATGTCATATCCATCGATTGTACCCTTCCTTAAAGCCATGGCATATCAACTGGTCCTTCACAACGTCAGAATTACGATATCTTCTCAAATTTTTACAATCACAATACGGGCACGATATAAAATCCTCCACCTTTTTACTTTTATTTTCTTCAGCATATTGTGTGAACTCTTGAACCCCTTGTATATATTTGACTGTAGTGCATTTTTCATGCATTTAACTCCGATCCATATCTTTTAGTTGATAATACTATGAAGATCAGATATGGATACTCGATTATGGATGCATTTAGAAACGATATCTAGTTTATTATAATCAAAATACCTATATAGTTTATATATAACTAATCCAAATCAATCTAATTTATCAAAATACTTAACGTATCAAATTCAATCTAGCTAATTCATCAAATTATTAATATCTCTAAATACCTATTTAATCAAGTACCTAATTCATCAAAATATATACCTAGCTAACTAATAATCAAATTATCAATGCCTCTAAATACCTATTTAATCAAGTATCTAGTTTATCAAAATATATACCTAACTAATAATCAAATAATTAATGTCTCTAAATACCTATTTAATCAAGTACCTAATTTAACTACTAATTTCATAAAATATATTGTACAATTATATATAAATGTAAATTAAATTTTACATTCAAGTAGCTCTATCTCTCTCAAAATTTATATTATTAATAGTCATTTTGTTAATTAATACTAATTTATGTAATATACTTAGAAATAATATTATTTTCAATTGTTTGACAACAAATAATTTATTTTTACAAATTTTTTAAAATTCAAAATAAATTTAGCACAATAACAACAAAATTCAAAATAAATTGATAAATAATTTTTGTCAAGATTCAAGATTATAAACTATTAAATATTTTTGTCAACAAAATTCAAGATTATTAACTATTAATTATTTTTATCATTCACAATAATAATAAAATTCAAAAATTCACAATAAATATTCCAAATAATAATTAAATTCGAAAAATTCTATAAGAAATCAAACATTAATATTCACAAAGTTCAAATATAACACAATAGCTATAATATTTGAAATAAATCACAAATAAAAGGAAATAAATCAAATAAATAAACAAGTATTCGAAATAAATAAATAAATAACAAATAAATGAAATTAAAAAATAAATAAAACTTACCGTCTCAGCAGCGGCAGAGACCGGCGTCGGCAACAAATCTGAAGCAATGGCGGCGGCGGCAGCTCTGGGAGTTGACAACAATGGCGGTGATAGCAGCGACGCTCCTCAAACGCGGGGGCGGCGGCAATGGCGTCGCCAGCAGATCTGGAGTCGACAGTGTGGCTGGTGGCGACTACAACTCCGGGTGGACGGCATAGTGGCGTTACGATGTTTTCGCGGTGGGTGGACGGCGTGGTGGCGTTACTGGCGTGTGGGTGGTGTGACGAAAGTGGCGATAATGGTGAAGAAGAAGCGGACGATGATGGTGAAGAAGAAAATGGCGTTACTGGCGTGTGGGTGGAGTTCAACAAAAATTATTATTTCGAACGGTTTTGGACTGCTTTTCCGCGGCACCGGCACTAGCTGGTGCCGCGGCAAGTAATTAATTTTATTTTATTTTTATTTTTTATTATTTTAATATCAAAAATAAAAAATGTTACTACGTTACGCAACACCTACGAAAACAGGTGCCGCGGAAAGTGAAATATTAAAATAATAATTCACTTTCCGCGACACCCGCTTGTTATGGGTGCCGCGGAAAGTGAATTACTATTTTAATAATTAACTTTTCGCGGCACCTGACCTCGGTGGGTGTCACGGAAAGTAGTGTCTTTTTTTTTTTTTAATTTGAGGAATGCACTACACCTCTTTTAATAAGGGTAGTGTAAAGCTATATTTATATGATCAATTTTGTAGTAGTGAAATTTAGGAGTCAAGATATGAAAAGACCCCTTAAAAATAACTGTCAATCCCATTTTATAGCAACTAGAGTCAGGTCTCATTGCATAATATTAGACCACTTACGATTGATCTTTACGGTCGTGAGTCTGGTCTGCATGAGAATTTTTCTTTGCACAATAGTTATGGATTTTAACCCATTTTTCATCTAGTAGATATCCAAATTAGACTTTATGATCTTCATAGAAGTTGTAGTTCTTTCAATTATTTTTCCAAATTTGAGTAACGTGATTTGGACATTCCTGAACTAATATATGATTAAAATACTTAGGCATTGCGTGATGGAGAACATGGATAAGGAATTCAAATATTGTAAGCATGCATGCATGAAAGCTCAATGGTTGGCGGCTAGAAGCAGACTTGGGAACTTGGGATATCTTTAATTACTCTTGGTTCATGTATTTTGCTTTAATTTTCTGTCTCTTCATTTTCAAGCTTTTAATTCCAGCTGCTTTTCATATTTCCCTTTGTATCCTATTTAAGCATGTTTTATCTGATGTGATGGCAGATTGAATATCATTTGAAACTTATGAGTTTGAGTTACAGAGTGTTCTATTTCCTTTCCAACTATCTTTTGTTTTGTTGTTCTGTATCAGTTGGTATTCAGAGCCTTAAGTTCCTAGGCAACAACGAGGTAGTGACTTGATCCCCTCTATTGTTACGACTCAAGATGGCACAAGGCAATAATAACAACGCAGGAAACAACCCACCCACTGGCGGTGACTGTGGTGTTGACGCCCTTTGGGCAGCTTTGCAAACACAAGGCAGTGGTGTTGACGCCCTTTGGGCAGCTTTGCAAACACAAGGCAACCGTATCCAAGAAATCTGGGCAGCTTTGCAAACACAAGGCAACCGTATCCAAGAAATCCATAATATCCTTGCTAATATTAGCTTGAGACTTGATGGACAGAGAGTTCCTCCAGTAGTAAACCATGCTAGACATCAACCAGTTGGTGAACATGTGCAAGGTTACCAACCGCAAGCTAACCCTCATGCTTACAGAAGCAGTAGCGACTCTGATGAAGATGACCGAGTACTAGCCCGCAGGCAAAACTATCATCGACCAAAAATTGATCTACCCACCTTCGATGGAAATCTTAACATTGAAGCTTTTTTAGATTGGTGCTATGAAGTTGAACAATGCTTTGACATGTTAGATACACCAGAAGAACGACAAGCAAAGTACGTAGCCCATAAGTTACGAGGAGGAGCTGCAGCATGGTGGGAAGTCACCCAAAATAATAGGAGGAGACAAGGAAAACAAGTAATTACCACTTGGAGGAAGATGAAGAAATTAATGACAGCAAGGTTCTTACCTCCAGACTATCAACAACAACTATTTCAGAGGTACCAAAATTGTTCTCAAGGATCTCGGAATGTCAATGAATATACTGAAGAATTCTACCGATTAGGAGCACGTTGTAATCTCTCTGAGACCCCAGAGCAACAGACAGCTCGTTACATCAACGGGCTGAGATTTAACATCCGACAGAGAATGACGTTAGCACCTATCTAGTCTTTGGATGAAGCTTACAACATGGCTATAAAAGCAGAAAACATCTTGACACAATCCAGCCAAAGGAAATCATATGCTACAGCAACATCACGCCCTATAAGCAACTCTCCTGCTCAAAACTTCACTACCAGGCAGTCTGGTACCCATTCTACTCAACCTGTAGCACCTTCCGAGTCGGGATTCCCAAAGGCCCAGCGACAAAGACAGAATAATGAGGTACCTACTCGAAATACTAATCCTTATGCCAAGCCTATGACCGAAAAATGCTTTAAGTGTGGAGAACCAGGCCACCGTTCAAATGAGTGCCGAGCCCGTCGTTCTGTTAATTTAATAGAGGAAAACGAAGAAGATGAGGATGGAAAAGAAGAGAGTTACATTGAAGAGATTGTTGAGGAAGATGGGGAACATGTGAGTTGTGTTGTGCAACGCCTCTTGTACACTACAGAAGATAAAAGTCCTAATCAACGCAACAATATCTTTAGAGCATATTGTAGTGTCCTGGGAAAAGTGTGCAAACTTATTATTGATAATGGTAGTTGCGACAATATTGTTTCAAAAACTCTGGTGCAGCATCTTAGTCTACAAACACTGCCTCACCCTCGGCCATACAAAATGGGGTGGATAAAGGAAGGACCGTCTGTCTCTGTTACAAAAATATGCCATGTCCCTATTTCAATCGGCAAGAGTTATGAAGATACGGTAAGATGTGAGGTCATTGACATGGATGCATGCCATGTTTTACTAGGCAGACCCTAGCAGTTTGATGTTGACGCTACTCACCATGGAAGGCAGAACAACTATTCCTTTGTTTGGGTAAAAAGAAAATTGTCATCCCACCAGCCTCATGGGAAACTTCTACGAGAAAGAAAACTTGTGCTGTCACAATCTCAACATAATTGGAAAGAATTTATTGTAGAAGCCAATGATGAACTCTAAACCATAGTTATGGTAGTAATGAAAGAGAGTAAACATGGAACTTACCAATTACCAACAGATTTATTTGGCTTATTGTCTGAATTTTCTGATGTAGCCCCTGATGATCTACCGGGAGGACTACCACCATTACGCGATGTACAACATCAAATAGATTTGCAACCAGGGGCTAGTTTACCCAACCTTCCACACTACCAGATGAGTCCAGAAGAGCATGATATGCAGACTGAACAAGTGAAAGACCTCCTTCAAAAGGGACTCATCAGAGAGAGTAAGAGTCCTTGTGCAGTTCCTGCCTTGTTAGTTCCAAAAAAAGATGGGAGTATGCGAATGTGCATTGATAGTCGAGCTATCAATAAAATAACATTGCGTTATCGGTTTCCCATCCCTCGTCTTGATGACATGCTCGACCAACTTCATGGGGCGTTTGTTTTCTCTAACATAGACCTTCGAAGTGGATATCGTCAAGTTCGAGTTAGGCCTGGAGATGAGTGGAAAACCGCATTTAAAACAAGAGATGGGCTCTATGAATGGCTTGTGATGCCTTTTGGATTGTCAAATGCGCCAAGCACGTTCATGCGACTAATGAATCAAGTCCTTCAGCCTTTTATCGGCAAATTTGTTGTCGTATATTTCGACGACATCTTAATTTACAGCAAAAATCATGATGAACATTTGGACCACCTGCACCAAGTATTCATGGCCTTACGAGAAAATAAGTTATTTATCAACTTGAAGAAATGTTCTTTTCTAACCAATGAGCTGGTGTTCTTAGGTTATGTGGTGGGCAGTGATGGAATACGAGTTGACAAGGCTAAGATAAATGCCATCAAAGAATGGCCAATCCCTCAGACAGTTGGAGAAGTCCGGAGCTTCCATGGTTTGGCGTCATTCTACAGAAGGTTTATTCGAGACTTTAGTACGGTTGCAGCACCACTCACTAATTGCATGAAGCAGGGGAGGTTCAAAAGGAACAAAGATGCAGAATTCAGCTTCAATTCACTCAAGGAAAAACTCATCAATGCCCCTGTCTTGGTGTTACCAGATTTTTCAAAGCCATTTGAATTACAATGTGATGCAAGTGGCGTGGGCATAGGAGCAGTACTCTCACAAGGTGGAAGGCCAATAGCTTTTTATAGCGAGAAGTTAAGCTCAGCACGTGAAAAGTGGTCCACTTATGAGCAAGAATTGTATGCTGTTGTTCGGGCTCTTCACACTTGGAGGCACTACTTACTCTCTCAAGATTTTGTCATATATACAGACCATGAAGCACTTAAATATTTTCGGAATCAAAAGCACATCAACCGTATGCATGTCAGGTGGTCTTCCTTCCTAGAACAATTTTCTTTTGTTGTCAAACATAAGTCCGACGCCCTAAATCGGGCAGCAGATGTCCTTAGTCGCAGGAGAAATTTATTGGTCATCATGCAAGAGGAGGTTATGGGTTTGACCAGCTCAAGGATTTATATGTTGAGGATGAGGATTTCAAGCAAATTTGGGAGCAAGTTCAACTTCATGCTCCATTACTAGACTTCTATGTGTCTGAAGGATATCTTTTCAAAGGAACAAAGTTGTGTATTCCTAGAACCTCTCTAAGAGAAAAATTGATTAGGGACTTGCATGCAGGTGGTTTAGCAGGTCATTTTGGTCGAGATAAGACAATTGCCAGTCTTGAAGAGAGATTTTACTGGCCTCAGCTAAAGAGAGACGTAGGACTGTTTGTGAAACGTTGCATTGTTTGTCAAAGAGCAAAAGGACATTCCCAGAATACGGGGTTGTACATGCATCTACCAGTTCAAGAAGATATATGGGAAGATTTATCTATGGACTTTGTTCTCGGACTTCCAAGAACACAATGTGGTGTAGATTCTGTCTTTGTGGTTGTGGATCGATTCTCAAAAATGGCACACTTTATCCCCTGCAAAAAGACATATGATGCCGTTCACATTGCTCGATTATTCTTTCAGGAGATTGTTCGCCTCCATGCAGTTCCAAAATCCATTACTTCTGATCGGGATTCAAAGTTTCTATCACATTTTTGGACAACCTTGTGGAAAAGATTTGATGCTAGCCTTAAATTCAGCAGCTCGGCACACCCACAGACAGACTGGTCAAACTGAGGTAACAAATCGCTCCCTGGGAAATCTCATACGTGGTATTTGTGATGAACATATTAAACAATGGGATTTTGCTTTGGCTCAAGCGGAGTTTGCCTATAATAGCAGAGTACATTCTGCCATTGGACATTCACCGTTCTCTGTTGTCTACCGAAAGCAACCCATGCATGCAGTTGATTTACTTCGACTTCCACAAAATGAGAATGAGAGTTTAAA
>NC_044921.1:12046278-12069488 GCF_003576645.1 Ipomoea triloba
CTTAGACTATGGGAGTTCAAAGGCTAAAAATTTTGTAAAGCAGGTTACTGAGATTCAAGAAGAAGTAAAAGCCAGACTGAATTCCACCAATGCCAAAAAAAAGCTCAAGCTTGATGGATTCTGAATGTTATACGTAAAATGGAAAGAAGAATGAAGAGAAGTGTTTCATTATTGTTGTGAGCAAAAGATCAGTCGTATTACAGAGTGGGTGATGGTTTATATACATGATTGGTTACTGGGCAGCAGTTGTAACTGCTTGACCTAAAGCATAAGATTTTTCAAAGCCATTTGAATTACAATGTGATGCAAGTGGCGTGGGCATAGGAGCAGTACTCTCACAAGGTGGAAGGCCAATAGCTTTTTATAGCGAGAAGTTAAGCTCAGCACGTGAAAAGTGGTCCACTTATGAGCAAGAATTGTATGCTGTTGTTCGGGCTCTTCACACTTGGAGGCACTACTTACTCTCTCAAGATTTTGTCATATATACAGACCATGAAGCACTTAAATATTTTCGGAATCAAAAGCACATCAACCGTATGCATGTCAGGTGGTCTTCCTTCCTAGAACAATTTTCTTTTGTTGTCAAACATAAGTCCGACGCCCTAAATCGGGCAGCAGATGTCCTTAGTCGCAGGAGAAATTTATTGGTCATCATGCAAGAGGAGGTTATGGGTTTGACCAGCTCAAGGATTTATATGTTGAGGATGAGGATTTCAAGCAAATTTGGGAGCAAGTTCAACTTCATGCTCCATTACTAGACTTCTATGTGTCTGAAGGATATCTTTTCAAAGGAACAAAGTTGTGTATTCCTAGAACCTCTCTAAGAGAAAAATTGATTAGGGACTTGCATGCAGGTGGTTTAGCAGGTCATTTTGGTCGAGATAAGACAATTGCCAGTCTTGAAGAGAGATTTTACTGGCCTCAGCTAAAGAGAGACGTAGGACTGTTTGTGAAACGTTGCATTGTTTGTCAAAGAGCAAAAGGACATTCCCAGAATACGGGGTTGTACATGCATCTACCAGTTCAAGAAGATATATGGGAAGATTTATCTATGGACTTTGTTCTCGGACTTCCAAGAACACAATGTGGTGTAGATTCTGTCTTTGTGGTTGTGGATCGATTCTCAAAAATGGCACACTTTATCCCCTGCAAAAAGACATATGATGCCGTTCACATTGCTCGATTATTCTTTCAGGAGATTGTTCGCCTCCATGCAGTTCCAAAATCCATTACTTCTGATCGGGATTCAAAGTTTCTATCACATTTTTGGACAACCTTGTGGAAAAGATTTGATGCTAGCCTTAAATTCAGCAGCTCGGCACACCCACAGACAGACTGGTCAAACTGAGGTAACAAATCGCTCCCTGGGAAATCTCATACGTGGTATTTGTGATGAACATATTAAACAATGGGATTTTGCTTTGGCTCAAGCGGAGTTTGCCTATAATAGCAGAGTACATTCTGCCATTGGACATTCACCGTTCTCTGTTGTCTACCGAAAGCAACCCATGCATGCAGTTGATTTACTTCGACTTCCACAAAATGAGAATGAGAGTTTAAACTTAGACTATGGGAGTTCAAAGGCTAAAAATTTTGTAAAGCAGGTTACTGAGATTCAAGAAGAAGTAAAAGCCAGACTGAATTCCACCAATGCCAAAAATAAAGCTCAAGCTTGATGGATTCTGAATGTTATACGTAAAATGGAAAGAAGAATGAAGAGAAGTGTTTCATTATTGTTGTGAGCAAAAAGATCAGTCGTATTACAGAGTGGGGTGATGGTTTATATACATGAGTTGGTTACTGGGCAGCAGTTGTAACTGCTTGACCTAAAGCATAACAGATTATGACATCATCCTTTAACAGCTAACAGCTCAGCTCTACTTAATCTGTTTTATTTCATCACCCTCCAATACCCCCCCCCCCCCCGTAAACTGGAGCATGCATGTCTTGTATGCCCAGTTTAGAAACGAAAGCCTGGAACATCGCTGTAGGAAGGGGTTTGGTGAGTCCATCAGCGACTTGATTCAACGTTGAGACAGCTAGAAGCTTGATGAGCCCTTGGTTAACCTTTTCGCGAACTAGGTGACAGTCAATGTCGATGTGCTTCGTTCTCTCATGAAATACGTGGTTTTCCGCTATGGCTATCGCGGATTTGCTATCACAGAAAATTGTAGCAGGTTTGAGTGAGTGTACTTGAAGATCATTCAGCAAGGAAGTGAGCCATTGAACCTCGCAGGTAGTAGCTGCCAGGGCTCGATACTCGGCCTCAGAAGATGATCGTGAGACCGTCACCTGCTTCTTTGATCTCCAGGATATGAGAGCAGATCCGAAGAAGACGCAGAAGCCAGTGATGGATCTACGGGTTTCCATGCATGCCGCCCAGTCTGAGTCGGAGAAGACGTTAAGCTGCATGGCGTCATTTTTCGGGTAGAACAGACCTTGACCCGGAGCTTTCTTTATGTAACGGAGCACCCTGTGTGCCGCAGCAAGATGTTGATCAGTGGGAGCATTAACGTATTGGCTCAACTGTTGTACCGCAAAGGAGATGTCGGGCCTTGTTGCGGTTAGGTACAGCAGTCTTCCCACAAGCCGCCTATAGCTGCCGATGTCAGATAAACTGGTTCCACCATCTTTACCTAGGGGATGACCAGGAACCATTGGTGTGCTGACTAGCTTCGAATTGATGAATCCTGCCTCATTTAAAATGTCCAAGGCATATTTGCGTTGGCAAAGATTTAGATCGTCATTACTCAAGTGAGCCTCAATTCCCAGAAAATACCCCAGTGAGCCGAGATCTTTGATCCTAAAGGTTTTGTCCAGAAACATTTTTAAACCTTGAATGAGTTGCATGTCGGGGCTGGTGACCAAAATGCCATCTACGTATACAAGGATTGCAATGAAAGTGGCTGCACATCCTCTGGTGAATAGAGAGGGATCCAACAGAGACTGTTTAAATCCTTCTTGAACAAGAGCAGAGCTTAATTTCGTGTTCCACTGGCGACTTGCCTGTTTTAGGCCATAGAGTGAATGTAGTAACTTGCACACTTGTCCTGGTTTATCCCCTTGAAACCCCGGGGGAAGAACCATGTAAACCTCTTCGTTCAAATCATCATGAAGAAACGCGTTGTTGATGTCAAGTTGATGAACATGCCATGCCCGGGAGGTTGCCATGGCTAGGAATGTTTGGATAGTCGTTATCCTTGCCACGGGCGAGAAGGTTTCGATGTAGTCCACCCCCAGTTGCTGTGTGTACCCTTTAGCAACTAACCTTGCCTTGTAGCGTTCCACTGTTCCATCAGCTTTGAGCTTCACTTTATAGACCCATTTGCACCCAATTGGGGATTTTCCGGGTGGCAGATCGGTTAGTACCCAGGTGTTGTTGTCCTACAAGGCCTTGATTTCAGCAGACATGGCTTCTTTCCAGCAAGCATTTTTGATAGCTTGGTTGTAGGATTTCGACTCATCAGCAGAGGTTACAACCATAGAGAAAACCAAATGAGGTTGAGATAGGTTATCATATGATATGACTTTAGATAAAATATGAGGAGATGGACCTTCTTTGATGGTTGTGTCACAATAGTAATCTTGCAGTTTGGAAGGGGCACGGCAAGCTCTGTCAGATCGTCTAGGCTGCTCAGAGGGAATGACACCAGGTTGCTCTATTGGAGCATTCTCATAGCTTGCACTGGTATTGTCATCAGCTGTCGAACTCTGCTCATTAGCATATTCAGACTCAGGGGTGTTATGCTGCTGTGACATTTCACGAATAATGGGACTCTGATGTGGCTGCCCAAGACTTTCAGAATCCGGTACTGGCTGGACATGTGCTTCTATCTCCAAAGATGTGGGAATATTCGGGAGAGATGGATCCGGGAGTTCCTTTTTCTGAGATTCAGAATCTTTTACAGCCATGAGAAATTGATCTTCGTGAAAAATGACATCCCTGGATACAAAAATGGAGCCATCATTTAGATCATAAATCATATAACCTTTTGTGCCTGAAGGAATACTAATGAATATGCCTTTTCGGCCACGAGGAGCCATTTTGTGTCTGTTTGTTGAGAGAGTAACAGCGTAGCACAAACAACCGAAGATTCTGATGTTGTCAAGACTTGGAATGATTCCATATAGACGTTGATAGGGGCTGGACCCGTTGATAATTAGAGATGGTATCCTGTTTATAAGAAAGACAGCATGCATCACGCAATGCCCCCGGAATTCCAATGGCAATTGGGCTTGAAACCGAAGAAAACGAGCCACATTCAAGATATGTTGGTGCTTGCATTCTACAATGGCGTTTTGTTGAGGGGTGTTGACACATGATGTTTGGTGAATTATGCCATTTTCTGAAAAGAAATCATTCATTTTGAACTCGCAACCATTATCACTTCGAAACACTTTGATTCAAACCCCAAATTGTGTGAAAACATATGCATGAAAGTTTTTCACAAATTGTCTCGTTTCACTTTTGTTTCTCATCAGATGAATCCATGTGAAGCGAGAGTAATCATCGACTATGGTTAAGAAATAAAAGTCACCCTTTAAGGAGCAAATCGGGAAAGGCCCCCAAATGTCAAGATGCACAAGATCAAAAATATGTTCTGAACATGTAAGACTTAAAGGAAAAGAAGAGCGTTTCTGTTTTGCATAATGGCATACATCACAAACCAAATTCTTACAACTAGGGACATCAAGATTCTTGATCAGGTGCATTTTATTCACTGGAAAATGTCCAAGTCGTTGGTGCCATGTCTCCAAAGAAGTACACTGCATGGCATAGCATTTGTTAGGTAAAACTGGTGATTCCTTGAGTAGATACAGTCCCTTTTCTTCCTTAGCTAAACCATCTATCAGTCCATGATTCCCCTGAGTTAAGCACTGTCCAAATGTGAATATCAGTTTGTAGGAGGTATCTTGCAACAACTTACTTACTGAGATAATATTGAATTTGAAAGAAGGGATGTGTAAGGCTTCTTTCAACCAAAGATTGTTGGCAAGTTTAACATCACCTATGTGTTTGACATAAATACACTGTCCAGTAGGCAAGTTTACCTTGACCTCATCAACATTGTGATAGTTAGATAGATAATCCATAGAGCATACAATATGATTGGTAGCTCCCGAATCAAGAATCCATGTTGAGGAACAGAATGAAATAGAATTCACAGAGTTTAGGATCGACTTGCCTTCATCAATTTGTTCATCAAATTTAGGTGTCAAGGCAACCGCGGATGTGGTGCTCGAACTGGATGATATGGAAGATTGAGTACGGTTGGCTCCGGTTTGTGTCTACACCATGGGTAGTAGCTGTTGTAACTGTTCAGCAGTAATTCCCAGATCACCGCTGGTGGCAGTGAGCTGCTGTTTTCCATTTGCTTTGTAACCAGGAACCCAGCCAGGTGGATAACCATGCTTTTTATAGCATTTATCCACCGTATGACCATTCATGCCGCAGTGTGTGCATTTAGCCTTCGTGGAATTGAATCTCCTTCCAGTGTATGAGTTTATGGCAGCAGTAATGTTTTCATCAGTTATGGGACCTTGAACAGCATTAGATTGATTGATATCTATATTGCTTAAGTTCAGACTTGTTAGGCTGTTTTGCCTTTCAATCTTCTCGGCCATAACAAAGACTCTATACACCTCCGGTATAGGATCCATGACCAACACATTAGATTTCAAGCTATTATAATCATCATTTAGACCTTGTAAGAATCTGATTACCCGATCAGTCTCCCTTTCTCTCAAGATCTGTTCAATGAGATCACATGAACATTTAGGATTGCATTTACATACCGGAGGTGGCCTCATAGTGTTTAGTTCCTCCCACAGTGTTCTGCTCTTAGTGTAGTACTCATTAACGGTCATAGCTCCCTGCATCAAGCTATACATCTCATTTTGGAGTATTGAGATACGCTGAGCGTCTTCTTGTGAGAACCGTCTCCGTAGGTCTTCCCAAACGTCTTTGCCTCTGTCGAGATGCATGAGGCTTTGAGCGATCGACGGAAGTACTGATTTGAAGATCCAGGCACAGATCATTAAATTGCATCTTCTCCATGCGGCGAAGTTCGGCTGGCCTATCTCAGGTGCCGGAGTGCTGCCGTCGATCAAGGACCATTTGTTTTTTATCTCTAGGGCGATCCTCATTGATGTCGACCACGTGCCGTAGTTCGAGCTTCCCGTCAATGGCGGACTCACGAGAATCGTTGACGGAATATCATTTGAGCTGAGGAACAGAGCATTCTCTAATTCCTCTGTGTTGAAATTTTGCTGTGGATTCCGCTGCGGAATCATCTCTGGACTGCTTCGGACTGGATTACCGATCGGCGATCGCGTGATCGGAGACGCTGTTCGTGTTCCTGGATTCGTCTCTCCGACGCCGGAAACGGCAGCGGCATAAGAGCGCCTTGGCTCTGATACCATGATGGATTCTGGATGTTATACGTAAAATGGAAAGAAGAATGAAGAGAAGTGTTTCATTATTGTTGTGAGCAAAAAGATCAGTCGTATTACAGAGTGGGGTGATGGTTTATATACATGAGTTGGTTACTGGGCAGCAGTTGTAACTGCTTGACCTAAAGCATAACAGATTATGACATCATCCTTTAACAGCTAACAGCTCAGCTCTACTTAATCTGTTTTATTTCATCACCCTCCAATAAAGCTGACAAATGTCCCCGCCGCCAAGTATTTGCAGTAGGAGATGAGGTTATGGTCTTCATTCGAAAGGAAAGAGTACCCGCAGGAACATTCCACAAGTTAAGTCCCAAGAAATATGGCCCTTTTAAGATTATTAAGAAAATCAATGATAATGCTTACATTATTGATTTACCAAATGAGTGGAAAATATATTTATTAAGAAAATCAATGAGATACGACGTCGATTTATTTCGAACAGCCGATGTTGTATCTCTTTTTCTTTTTAAATAATAATAGCATACGACAGGTGAGATAGATGGTGACGGGAACAAAGATCTGATCGATCACCACTCATGAGAACAAAGTTTTGAAAATTTTGTTAATATTTGAGACAACAAATAAGATGAATCGGTGACAGAATCAACTCAACAAGAATTTTTTTTTTTTTTTTAAGCCTAAATTTCCAGATTAACAAAAAGTGGGAATATCTGTTACCTTCAAGAGGGTTCCACATGCCTAACCAGGCCTTGAGATTTTGATAACAAAAAAGTGAGAGAGCTATGAGAGTGGAAGAGGGAGAAGAAAGATTCTCTTGTTCCTAGACATCATCACCATCGTCATTGAAGCTGCTGTTCCTGGATCCGCAGTGATCGCAGTTCCACACGCTTATGTAGTAGCCTGGATTTACACTAATGAGAAATACATCATGGTCCCATGCTGTCATATTGATCCATCAATTTGATGATGGTTACCAAATAACCATGAAAATTTAAAAAATATGTTGAATATATTATCAGTAGTTTATATATATCACTAATTAAATCAAAGTACAATCTGCATATATAATCAATAATCAAATATAAAGAGTAACTACCCCATAAACCCAAACTATAGCATACATATATAATTTTAAAAAGTTAAAATTAAAGTACACAAAACATAGTAGCAGCCAAACACCAAGACACCCATAGCTATACACAGATTCCATACCATTAATATCAACTGTTTGATACAATACACCGCATACATAAACATAGACATAAACAAAAAATTTGAAAATAAAAACACCAATAATCAAACACTTATCCAAATCTTATACACTTGTCGAATCTTATACACTTGTCGACTTTGATGATTGGATCAGACTTAGCAATTGGAACCCAACCTGCACTTTTGTTTAAAAAAAAAAAAAAAAACTATTTATTAGAGTGCCTAACACTATAAATATCATCAATATAATGATTTATATATCCACAAGTTTAAAAAATATATTTAACCTAAAAAATAATATCAGTCCCACATTTGAAGATTCGTTTTTAATTAATTTGTATAGGATGTACTTGGTGATAAAGAATGCATTGGATGTCAAACATCATCATTATGCCAACTACACGTGGTTCAAGAGATCCTAGTAAATAAAAACATAAAAACATAGAAAAAAATAGACATTAGAGGATATATATATATATATATATATATATATATATATATATATATATATATATATATATAATAAGGTTCCGGATCAAGTGAGAACCTATCATTAGGTGAGGACCCTGTGGACTAATCCAGATCATCCATTTGGACTGATCTAACGGCTATGAATGCAATTGCATAACAAAGTGGGGGAGATGCACAACATTCATACTATGAATACACAACAAACTAAGACCGAATGCACAACAAACTGAGAACGAATGCACAAAAAACTGAGAACGAATGGACAACAAAATGAGTACGAATGCACAACAAACTGAGTGCGAAAAATTAAATCTATTTCATATAATTAATCACAACCACTGAATTATTTAAATCAAATGATCAGATTAATCTAGTACTCACCTAACTATAGGTTCTCATTTGATCCTTAATCTACATAATATATATATATATATATATATATATATATATATATATATATATATATATATATATATATAGAGAGAGAGAGAGAGAGAGAGAGAGAATTGTAATTTATGCCCCTCCATAATATACCAATTATTAATGTCACTCCTGAATTATTAGTGGTGTAAATGTTGCCCTCAAGTTTTAAAAACGGTATATATATTTTTAAAAATTGAGGGCAACATTTACATCACTAATAATTCAGGAGTGACATTGATAATTGGTATATTATTGAGGGCATAAATTACAATTTTTCATATATATATATATATATATATATATATATGACCAAATGAGTCCACTCTTTCCCATGAGTGTGTTGGACAAATCTAGACCATTGAATACTTGAGATTAATGGCTTTGAATTCATCAACTGTGCAACGTGCACTTCACTTGTACAGTGGCAAACTCTAAGCCATTGTTGATCTCAAGCATTCAACGGCCTAAATATGTTCATACGGACTCATGGGAAAAGATCGACTCACCTCAACAATGACCTATATATATATATATATATATAGATACACACACACCCGTTCAGAATAGTACTTAGATTTGCTCTTTTTTTTCTTTTTTTCTTTTTTTTTTTTTTGCCTTTCTAATACAACATCAAATAAAGTCTTAAGGAAAATGATTTTGTATATCCAATAAAAAGAAAGTCTTAAGGAAAATGATTTTGTATATCCAATAAAAAGAGGGTCACATTTGTGTAACACCATCTCGCGGACCCTTATCCGTGAGACGGTGTCGAGTCAATAAAAAAGTTTAATAAAAATGTAATACTAATTAGAAATAAAGTGTTTGAAAAAATGTAATACGTTTTAAAATATGTAAAAATATTATATTTTTCATCAAAAGATATACATATTCCTTTATAAATAATTTAGTTGAGCCATGCTGAAGTTATTGCATAAAATCTTACTTGAGCCATGCTGAAGACATAGTTTGAAGCATTTGCATCTTTAACTTCATCCCCTTTAATCACGTGGTTTAAAAAGTGGGTGTAAGTGCATCTTCAGATTTTCATCATCCCATTGCAGTTGATTCCACCAATTTTGTTCTCCCCTTATTGACTGAATATTCTCTGCACTTTGGACACTAAGAGGCAACTTCAGCAACATACTGCATTCCCCCACTATAAGCTCCTCTAGACTGTTCCATGATTCATCTGCTTTGCATATTTGTTCTAGTGCAGGAAGTCCGTCCAAATTTAAGGATTTCAACATTGGCACAAAGTTGTTTGTGGATGTGTTTTTGAACACTTCTGACAACTTCTTACATCTGACTATCTCGATTGATTCCAGTTTTGCAAGTTTGTGAAGAGTTCCATCCATTTTCAATAGATTTTCCAATTGATTACAATCATAAACGACTATTAATCTAAGCTTGGTGAAACGCAGTCCAAGTAAATTGCTGAAATCTGAAATGCTTTCTAATCCGGTCAAGTGATAAAAAACCAAGGACCTCTAAGTTAGGAATCAAGTCACATCCTTGAGATGACCGCTTGACAGGGATGCAACAGCCAACTATTGTTAAGCTCTTCAAGTTAAGAAATGGACCAAGGGTAACGCTGCTCCTAACCATGTTGTCAAGCATGAGATCAACTCCCTTACACTCCCTAATTTGGCAGGAAAATGCATGTACTAATAGCCATCCAATTGATTCATCTCCTGAGAAAAGAAAGCCAGAGAAGAACACAATCTTCGCATTGGGTCGATATTGTCCATATGATCTCTTATGATCAGGACTCACATTAACAAAGAAGCTGTTAATTCTCCTGAGCCAAGAAACATGTTCAGCAGTGGCATGAGAAATGTCTTCCAAGTCAATCTGAAAGGAAATTAATTGATTTAAACAGAGCAACTTCTCAAATGGTACATATTCGTCATTTACTTTCATCATTCCCCATTTGATAGCACTGCCCTTCATGTTTAGAAACTCCAAATTACATAAGTTAGATAGTTTTTCACTAGAAATTTTCCACAACTTAGAAGTGCGAGATAAGTCTAACCGCCGTAGGTTCGTTAGCTTTTCAAAGTCTTCTGGCAATTTAGTGATAGCAGAGCCAAAGCAATTAAGAACTTGCAACATTCCAAGTGTGGCCAAGGATGGTAACTCAAACAATTCATGACAATTTTGTAAAAAGAGAGCTCGAAGTTCACCAAGTTGAAGAAGTGAGTGTGGCAGGAATTGTATTTTGGTGTCACTCAAGTCCAAAATTCTTAACATTTGAAATCCTTGTAAAAATGTGTTTGGTACTTCCAAAAGTCTCCTGTTACCTTGCAAAAATAAAGTGGATGCTTCTGCACATTGTATGTTGCAGTTTGGGAGAAATTCTATATCGCTCTCCATAAACGACACTCTCTTCACTCTCTCAGAACAATTGAATAACTGTTGTGATATTTGCACCCCGCTAATTCCAGCTTTGTTAATAGATTTACACCCTTCCTCTAAGGATTTTGCTATCCATACCCCAACATCACGAACTACATCATGCATCTTTACATGATTAAAACGTTGACCTCTTTCCAACAAACAGGAGTCTTTTAAGTAGTCAACAATACGTACAACTTCATTCTGTTGTTGCTCAAAGTTTTGCTGCTCATCAATTAAACCTTCAGCTACCCAATATTGGACTAGCTTATAAGTATCAATTTCAAAATCCTCTGGGAATAGGCAGAAAAACAAAAAACAAGATTTCAATTGCTGACCTTGTAAGGAATCATAGCTCCACTTAAGGGGTTTGTAAACCTTCTCTTCAACACCTCTAATATGAGACGGCTCTGATTTTTGCAAGGCATGTAATGCGCATTGCCACAACCTAATCTCTCTCTTTTTCCTCAATGATGCCCCCACAATAATTAGTGCAAGGGGTAATCCATCGCATTCTTCAACAATGGCCTCTGCCATGGGCTTAATTTGGTCATCATCCACCACTTCCTCCTCCACAGTTTCATGAAACAACTTCCATGCTTCTTCAGGATGCAAGCGGCCCATTTCCAAGTCAATGTCAGTCAACATTTGTTGACAAACATTAAAATCTCGGGTGGTTAGTATGATTTTGCTGCCACTATGTTCATTTGGTCGAGGAATCCCCACAACATCGAGATTGATTTCTTCCCATATATCATCCAGAATTAGAAGAAATCTTTCGCCTTTAAGTTTGTTGTACAAAAGACTGGCCATACTTTCCTTATTCATCATATGCTGCAATTTCAACCGCTCAGCAATTTTTGATTGGACGCTTTCCACTGTTGCGTTTCGAGTTACTACAACCCATATTACGATGTTGAAGATTGGATCATTGGTGAGCTGATTATTCAAATTCTTGACAAGAGTAGTCTTGCCCACACCTCCCATGCCCCAAACACCAATCCTCTTATACTCTTCACTTTTCAACAGATCCATCATCTTGGCCAAATTTCTAGATGCTGTGGGTTGACCTTTGATTGATGTCACTTCAATATACTGAACTGGCCTTGCCACAGGAACAACACCCACTATCATGTTCTCAAAGGATTTGCCTTCTTCAATAAGTTGTTTTGCTTTCAAAATCTGTTTGGCTATGTTGTTGCTCAATTTGTAGTGCAGTGAACGTGAACAACAAGAAGTGGCATCACTTGTAATGCCACTTTCTGTCACAGTTGACCGCAAAGAATTGAAATTGTTCTCCAATTCTTCAACTTTGCTTAACCAATCTTGAACTTGAGTTGTCGGTAACAGATGCTGCAGCTGCTCATCATCTAGCCCATTTCTCAAGCGAGATTTGAGAGCCAATACGAGTGTTATGTCTCTCTCAAGATGATTGTAATTTGAATGGATCTTAAAACGATTCTTCATTGCAGCATAGATGGATCCAAATACAACTTTAAAAGGTTCAATTAGAGCTGAACCAATGATCGAGGCCACAGCTTCCATGGCAATGTATTGAGTACACAGGAATGCAGAAATTCAAGAATTTGTGACAAAATTTGAGAGGACTTTTTTTTCTCTTTTGAGGGATGATTATTGAGTATTAATGAGCAACAGAAAGTCTTAGTATAATAATTTAATTTTATTGCAATGAGAATGGTGGATGACAGTTAAAGTGTGGGTCCAAGAGTTACGTTGATGCGAATGATAAACAATAAAAATATAGGGACAAGTAGCCTATCAAAAAATTTCACAACCTGTTTAGCTATGTTGTTGCTCAATTTGCAGTGCAGTGAACGTGAGCAGCAAGAGGCGGCGGCATCACTTGGAATTGTAGGGAAGATTAATGGAAAGAATCTTGTACACAGAACAACTCTGTTTAGCTGTGTCCTGTAATGCTATAACACTAGGCGACCTTGTACACAGAACAACTCGTATGTGTATATATATAGGACCGTATCTGAGCATCATGTGCGACCGCACAGGGCCCTTAATTTTTGGAGGCTCCATATCTAAAAATATATATTTATATGTATATATAGTTTACAAATATTTAGGCTAAATGTATGAGGATTTGACCAATTTGTAACAGGATGAAATTGAGTCCAATTGACAATTGCTTCAAAAACTCTCTCTCTCTCTCTCTCTCTCTCTATATATATATATATATATATATTCCTAATCCAAAAAAGATGTCAATTCCGTTTCGCAATTATATTTCATAAATCATAATCCCACATCTCAATTAGACAATTAGAAAATTCTCAATTCTCAACCCTATAATATACGGCAATACCATAACGAAATTCGACAATTCAACAATTCCCAATTTACAATTCGGTAATTTCTTAGATCGCAAACCGCAACTCAACTAATTCTTCAATTCTTCTTGAAACAGATGATCAGTTGTTTTCCAAATGCTACTATTGCATACCAAATATTATTGACTATCCCGATTACTATTGCCTTCTGCAGAAAGGAGTTTTTCAAAGTTGAAATTGTTAAAATCTTACTTATGATCAAGTATGTTGCAAGAGAGACTCAATGGATTAGCTTTAATTTCCATTGAAAATGAGCTTTTGGAAGAAGTTGATATCAAAAGTTTGATTGATGATTTTAATTTGCGTCTAAATGTGCACGATGCATGTCACTTTTTAAATAAAATTCTATGTATTTTTTATACAATATTTATGTTTTGATATAATTTTTTAACAACTATTATTTATATATAGAAATTACTCGAAAAAGGGCCCAAATTAATATATGGCACAGGGCCCCAATTTTTATTGGAACGGCCCTATATATATATATATATATAATGGCAAAAACTTGTGCGAGACCGTCTCACCATGAGACGGGTCGAGTCAAGATGCAAGTATAACACTTATATGAACAAATGTCATACTTATATGCTCAAATGTAATACTAATCAGGAATAAAATTTTTGTTACTTATAAGGGTAAATGTAATACTTTTAAGGAAAATACAATACTTTTACATTTTGATTTTAAAGTATTACATTTTTCTACAAAAGTATTATATTTGCCCTTATAAGTAAGGAGCACTTGTCAACATTACTTATTATGAAAAATGTATTACTTTTTCTCTTATAAGTAACAAAAATTGTATTCTTATTAGTGTTATATTTGAGCACATAAGTATGACATTTACACATATAAGTATGACATTTGCATGGTGCTTTGACCCGACCGACCCGCCTCACGAATAAGGATCCGTGAGACGGTCTCACACAAGTGTGACCCATATATAAAAGCTCAGACTTTGAAGAATGTAGGGAGGAAGAATATGATTTGTAGTGTGTTTCTCAGCATGGGGAAGGTCTGTTTATATACTAGCAAATATAAAAGATCTCCCCTTATGTCAGTCACAAAATGCAGAGGGCATGAAGCCACGTACGTATCACACAAACTGGACATGCATGAAAGTAGGGTAGATGACTGACTGGGTTCCACCAAAGCTTTTGAATGTTTCCCAACAATCCCCCACACATTATTTAAAAGGTAAAGGCGGGATAAGACAACGTTTGAGCTAAAGTTGCAAGAGTTAACTCTTATGTCAGGGTCTACGACTTGAACTGACATGCAACAACATTAAGTAATTTACTATCCGAGAGTGAATTGCTTCTCGAACTCGCCTGATAACTAAATTTTGAACTTAAGTGTGCCGAATAACTCAAGCTTTATCCAGTCAAATCTATTGACCTCGAAATTCCCTATCTAGTCTATCTCATCATAGACCTTAACTCTGTCAAGTCTATATCGACATAGACCACCCATTCAGGTTACAGAGTGTATACTCATAGTTTAGGTGTAAGTCTTTCCATGACTTCTTTTGACCACGGATGTGGTGTCATCATGAATTCCTTACCTCGTTTGGTTTTAAATCCATCTCCCTTGAAGTTTCAAGGATGGCCTTTCGATTTAGGCCTTTTGTGAGAGGATCTGCTATATTCCTCTCAGATTTCACAAACTCCATTGTGATTACCACATTCAAAATTAGCTGTGATACAGACTCATGTCTTACTCTTATGTGTCTTCTCTTTCCATTATAGACACTATTTTGTGCAACACAGATCGCTGTCTGTGACTATATATATATATATATATATATATATATATATATATATTGAAGGGTTCAGTTGTGGGTATAGCTTCTCGTGCGGTTACGCACCTTAAGCATTAAAACGGCGCACCTTATGTAAACAAATCACGCACCTTAAGCACACAAAAAAAACACCTTAAGAACACAAATCACACACCTAAAGTTTTTAAATGGTGCACCTTCAATACACAAATCACACACCTTAAGCACACAAACAAAGCACCTTAAGAACACAAATCACACACCTAACGTTTTTAAACGGTACACCTTCAATACACAAATCACACACCTTAAGCACACAAACAAAGCACCTTAAGAACACAAACCACGCACTTAAAGCTTTAAAATGGGTCACCTTAAGTTTCAACGATGACGCACCTTAAGCGTTCAAATGGCGCAAATTAAGTACATAAACCACGCAACTTAAGAACTTTAAGTTTCAACAACTCACGCACCTTTAGCATACAAATCATGCATCTTAAGCTTCAAGTTGAGACACCTTAATTTTGAACAATTACTCACATTAAGCACACAACCCAGGCACCTTAAGCACAAACCGACGCACCGTAAGCACAAAAACCACGCACCGTAAGCACAAAAACCACGCACCTTAAGAAGGAAAACCACTCACATTAAATGTGACCTAAATGCAAAAATTACCCAAATTGCCACAACATTTTTTTAAAGGAATAATGTCCAAATTGGCCAATGAATGTAACCTGAAGGTGCAATTAGGCCATTGAATGAAAAAAAAAAAAGTGTAATTAGACCACTGAACACTCTAAATGCATGCAATTTTACCTGATAGCAGGTCACCATCTATTTCTTCAAGTTATAATTAAATTTAATTTAATTTAATTTAATAATTAATTTAATAATTTTTTATTAAAAAGCTAAAAAATAAATATAAAAAAATAAAATAAAATCGCGGCGTGATAAGTGCTCATTTGTCTATATTTTCCTCCCTTTCACTAAGCTATTTTTCTTATAGATCATTCCAAATTTAAAGAGATTGAGACTAATTTGTGGTTATTTTGCAAGGATTTTGGTTTGGAAAGCATTGGAAGCAAAGAAGAGGATTTTCATGCATTTTAGATGCATTTGGAGTTAATGGGAGTCAATGAGAAGCTATGGAGATGGGTGCAACACTTCCAAGGGAGCCTAAGAGTTCTATTTCCAATGATATTGGTCATTTGGGCAAACTAAAACAAAAGAGAAGCAAAAGGTAAAAGTGTTGAAATTTCTGCACGTCGACTCTTAGTGATTGAACGATATCTCGGCCTATAAATATGAAAATTGAGTGATTCTTGTGCCATTTGAATGAAGAATCAAAGGTCTACAACTCTCATGAAGACATTACATCTTAAAAGGGAAGACAAAGGGGTCAAAATCGTCCAAACTTTCAGATTTTGTCCAAATCTGCCACTGTTCGGTATTTTGATCTTATCTCAGCCTAAGAATGTCCAAATGAGGTGATTCTTGCACCATTGGAAATCCAACTTGAAGGGCTACAACTTTGTGGAAGACCACAAAGGCTAATGAAGTGCTTTTGAGGGTGAAAAATAGCATAAAAGTGAAAATAGTTGCACAGAATTCTGAGAAATGTATTGTAAATCACTCAAAGTCATACGGCCATGCATATGGCCGTATGTGAGGTCGTATGGCACCGGCTCTGTTAAGTATTTAAGCTCTTTTTGAGCATTTTGAACTCGGTTTTGACCCATAGTTGAACCCTAGACACTCCCATTCACTCCCTTTCATATTTTTAGGTTAGATTAGGCTTTGATCTATGTTTTATTAACACTTTTGGAGCTTGTAATCTTGGATTTGAAGCTTGGATTTCAAGATTCCACCACCCATTTCAATAGAGAAGCTTTCTTTCCTTTATCTCTTTTCTTTTGCAAGATTAATGTTTAGTACTTGTGTTTTGGTGTTCTTTATGCTATTTGATCATGAGTAGTTAGTTTTTGGGCTTGAGTTAGGGTTGTATTATTTATTTTGATGCTTAGCTTGTAATTATTGTGAAAAAGGGGAAGAAACTCATTTAGGGTTCTTGAGTTTGAATTGGGGTTATTTCTATCTTTCAATGATTAATGTACAATGCTTAGTCCTTTTTTTTGTCTTTTCTTTTCTTTCTTTTTGTTTGTTTTTATTGTTGAAGGAATTAAATATCTTACCTTGATTGAGTTTTGGTTGAAGGATCTTTATTGTGTGTATTTACTCTTAATTGAAAAAAGAAGAGCTTTCACCACTCAATCAAGAACTTTCACCATGGATGGGTATGCATTCCAAGGAGGATATTATGATTGTCAATCTTATGAGGACAACCAATATGATGGATATGGAAATCCTTGCACAACTCAAGCCCCACCTTCTAACCATTACTATGATGCCCAATCTCAATATTTTCATCCACCACAATTCCACCCCCAAAAATCATACTCTCAATACACTTCAAACTACCAAAATCCTTATCCACCACAACCTTACTAAGACTCATGTTATTTTTCCCAACCATCCCACCAAAATTCCTTCCCACAACCTTCACAAGATTTCAATCCACCACAATATCCTTACCCACCACAAGATTACTCTCCAAATCCATACCCCTCACCCATTCATTACACACCATAAGCTTAGAACACAAACCACACACTTAAAGTTTTTAAATGGTGCACCTTCAGTACACAAACTACGCACCTTAAGCACACAAACAAATCACTTTAAGAACACAAACCATGCACCTAAAGTTTTAAAATGGTGCACCTTAACTTGCAACACTGACGCACCTTAAGCATATAAACCACGCACCTTAAGAAGGAAAGCCACGCACCTTTGCGGTTAGTAAACTTAGCAGGTATACTAGTGAGGATTATGAGATACTTAAGGTATACTCGTGATCTCGGACTGCACTATGCGAGATATCATGATGTACTTGAAGGGTATAGCGACGCTAGCTGGATATCAGACATTAAGCATTCTAAATCCACAAGTGGTTATGTGTTTACACTAGCCGGTGCAGTCATTGCATGGAAATCTTCCCAGCAAACAGTAATAGCCAGGTCCACGATGGAATCTAAAATGATTGCCTTGGACATGTGTTGTGAAGAGGCTGAATGGCTACGCCATTTTCTGGAAGATATTCCTAGTTGAGAAAGACCTGTACCTCCAATCTGCGTGCATTATGATAGTCAAGCAACAATTGGGAGGGTTCGGAGTCATATGCACAATGGTAAGTCTAGACATTTTCATCGTAGACATAATACCATTAAACAACTTCTCGCAACTGGTGTTGTCTCGATTGACTATGTAAGGTCAATAGACAATATAGTGATTTTCAAGAATCATATTCCTACAAACATTCCCTACTCTCGTAAGTGAACCTGAAGGTCGTGATATGCGGTCTAAGAGAATTGACGATTGAGAGACGAGTCTAGGAATATGCTAACCCGTGGACTCCTTGCTTGAACAGTTGCCAAATATCATATTAGACAAGTATTGACAAGTTTGTGCACAAATCCATCAACACAAGAATACAAAACGTCTCACAAAAAAAAAAAAAAAGAACTCTAAATTGGGTTTCAAACCCTTTTATGCAATATGCATCAAATAGGCATCAAACACAATATACACCACTATTCAACCCCTACACTAAACTACTCACTCATAATAAAGATGAAAAACACAAGAACAATCATTGTAAACATCATCTAACAATATATAAAGAAAATAGATAAAGAAATAATCCTTCAACAAAGTAAAAATTCACAAGATAAAAACAATAAACACAAGATAAAGATAACTAGACTAAGAATCACAAAATACAATTTGATAATGTAAGAACACAAAAAGGAAAGATAAAAATAACCTAATCTGGAAATTCTTCCCTACAACTACTATTCATTAGCTGCTCTCTCTTGCCAAATCAAGAAAAAGATTTATTTATAGGGCAGATATTATAGGGTTTCGACGCACTAGTATCGCACGGGCGTGTCACTACCTGTGCGGGTGCACTGGCAAGGCACGGACATAGAGTGCCCATGCGGGTGGCAGCCTCAGCTAGTGCGTAATGCACCGATGGCACACGAGTGTGCCACCGCCTGTGCGTAGTCTTGCCTCTAAGCAACGAACTCTGTCTTCGCTCATTTTGCGTGTCCTTTCCCTGGATTGCTTCTGTGTTCTCTTTTTCATGCATTTTTGCTTCACTTTGATCAATTTTTGCTTCCTTTTTTTTATTTTCCTCTCTCAAAAGTGTATTTGAGAGTAATTGAGCATAAAAAGCATCGTTTAGTCCAAAACCCAAATAAACACTTTAGAATGTGTGCATAAAAAGAGGCTAAGAGTGGGGTGAAATATAGTTGTCTGTATAAAATAAGAGTCATCAATAACATTTAAAAAAAAAAAATTGTAGGGGTTAATTTTGAACTTTCCTTTGTTAGTTTTTGCATGGTGTTTCCTTATACTTTTTTGCTGCATGATTTTAGGATTTTTTTTATAGTTTCCTTCATTTTCGTCTTGCTTTGTCTTCATTTTCCTTCTTTCCCTTTTTGATTTTCTCCATCACTGGTAGTGACTGTTCGACATGTCTTCAGTTTGGGGGTGTACATCGTAGGCCAGTGAGTCGTGCATTGGTAAGCTAGGTGTGGTGCACTGTAGAACTTTAGATTGTGCATTGGTTGGAGGGCATCGAGTATGCATTTGGGGATTATCTTTTCTTCTTTTTTTTTTTGTTTTTTTGTTTGGGGTACTTGTTAGGGGTGGTGCATCATAGGTTGTGAGGATGTGCATTGTTGTGCTTAGTTATATATACTAGTTATAATACGCGCATTGCGCGTTTAAAATTAATGTCTATCACAAAACTAAAGTAAGTAAATATTAAAATAATTTTTAAATATGAAAATTTAATTAATATAATATAAAAATAAATTTATTCAATAATATAATCAAAATGAGTAGTTTCAACTTGTAATAAAAGTAGTAATTAAGATGAGTATTATATTACTGTAGATAATTAGAATCGAAAATAAAATTCATGTCTTACAATTTTCATATTAAAATAAATTAAATTTTCTTAATGCAATATTGATGAACTAATAAAACTTCAATTATTTTTGTTTAAAGTGATATGATTATAATAGGTTTATTGATGTTGTCGAAGAGTAATTAAAGAGTTATGTGATGAATTTGTCACTTAACATAAACAGACTTGTCACTTTCATTTATATTAAACGTATTGGTTAGCATATTATGTGTTTGCAGTTAATATATTTTATGCATGTAGTTACCATGTTATGTACATATAGTTAATATATTATGTGCCTTCAATTTATTTGCAGACATGCTAATAATTGTTAACAACAGGTATTTCAACTACAAACACATAATCTAAAGTATATTTTGCACTACGGTGCACAATGCAAAGTAGACCCCGGCCCAGTCAATAATATAATTCACCAGTAGGTAAAATGACACTTTTTCCCCTTGAGTTATATGCACACTTTTTTTTTCATGAGTTATATGTTTATATCACTTTTTCCCTGAGTTATTTTCCCCCGAGTTATTCATGTATCCACATTTGCCCACTCAGTTATGTTAAAAGTGGTGATTTTCCTCCTTTTGGCTATGTTTGGCAAACCTAGCTGAAACGATAGCTGGAAGCTGAAAAGTAGCTGAAAGCTGAAAAACTATAAGCTTAAAGCTGAAATCTGAAGAGTTGTTAAACTAGTTGTTATACTTAAAAGTGTTTGGTAAAATTAGCTTTTTGATAAGATGATAAATGTAAAAAGACTAAAAAGGACATCTTCATAAAATTAAAATAGTTTTAAATTTAAATAGGGTTGTTTACATATTAAAATATAAAATAATGAAATCAATATATTTTAATAAAATATAAAGTAAGAACATATATTTAAAAATATAAAGTAAAACAAAATGTTTATAATTCATAAAATTAGTTTATACAAAAAGTAATGTTCAAACGCAATGTCAAATTGAAATTACAACCAAATATATTGATGATAAAAGGCCAAATGGATTTTAATTGAGAGGGGTAAAGATGTCATTTATTTAAAATAATAAGGATAAAGATGGAAAAAGGTTAAAAAGTTACTAGCTTTTTTTTGAAAAGCTACCTAAAGTAGCGTTTTAAAATAAACTCTTATTTTAAGCTACTAGCTTATTTTAAGAACATTACCAAACAGAGCTTATAGCTTATTAGTAGCTTAAAATAAGCTATAAGCTCCTAAATAAGCTCTGCCAAACATAGCCTTTATGTTGGCCATTTTACCCTTAAAAATAAGTACGAAGTATTTCATTTAATTTTCTTCTACAATAAATTATTGCTTATATGTATAAATGACCACGGTGCAGTTCAAATCTAATCTAACACTGTAGCAACTGAGCCGAAACAGTAAAGACGGTTTTGAATAGTACTCATTTTTAACATACTAAATGTTCATTTTTAATGGATTAAATGATCATTTTTATATATTAAAAGTTTATTATTTGATATATTATCAAATAATGAACCTTCATACATTAAAAACTAACCTCCAATATACTACGTAGTAAAAATCATGAATCACATTATACTGCGAATCATAGCCTAGAATATAATTTGCCCACATCTAGTCATAGAAACAATAGACTAGAAGCATTCCAAGAGTTTGTTGGCTTTATCGAAGCTGATAATCTCAGAACTTGGAGCTTTTTGAGGTCCAAACCATAATTTATTACACTATCACAATTTCTCTTCTAGGAAATTTGCCCTCAACGATTTAATGTTATATTCAATTACAAATTACTTCATCATTTTTGTTAAAGATATTCATGGATTATTGATCAATTAAAATTGTAAATTATTATAAAGGGCATAAATGTATACTTATCATTTCAAAGAAAAAAAAAGGGTGCAAAAATTCCAGTCATTGCAAAAATCTACCATCCCAAAACTTGGGCAAATTTTCAAGAAGAGAAAGTACTGAGAAATGGCATTTCTATACAATTGACATCGAGTAACAGGCTAGAAAATGTTTTTGTTACATTCTAGGATCTACAGAACAAACATACATAACCAAATGCGGTTGAACAAATTTCACTACACATCACAAACCAGAAACTATTTTACACTAGCAAAAAATGAAAAAGAATCACAAGAGGAAAAAGAAAAATCAAAATTACCTTGGTTAAATGCGAATGCTTCATCCTGTTAGTGGTTTTGTCAGAGTTAGAAAACCTCCAATTCTGGTTTCCCATTTTCAGAGGTTGTTGCCACTCCCTTCTCTCTAATATAGCACAACGTAAAGCTTCGTTGAATTGAGCAGGAATCTCACGTGCATATGCTAAAAATTCAGCTGGGAATGTAGCCTTTTTGTTGTCCCCGGGGATACGTGGCATCTAGCTTCACTAGTTTACCCCTCGTGAATCAAGAGATCCTTGGATATCAAGGCAATCCTCTGCTTAACACTCTCTGATCGGAGGCTTTCTCCTTTTAACCCCAACTGAAATTCAGAAAAGGGTACTCACCCATAAGAAATTTTGGTGCACAAAAAAGACAGTAAAAGATGATGATCAGTATTGAAAAAGGTGTAAAGGTGCATCTTATCATGGACGGCACTGTATTGTATTGTATTTATTTACCTCAGTTTGGCTGTCAGGTGAAAACCACCTAAGCAGCACCCCAAGGTGCACCACAGCAGGTATTAGCTTAAAAAGCAATGGAGTAGTCACCTGAAGATTTGAAAACCACAAGTGCAAAACTGAGCAATCACAAACAAATAGAACCAAAATCCAAGAAATTTATCCACTTCATATAAACATTATACAATAACACTTGAAATCCTCCAAAAGAAATAGAAGCATCCAAGACTACGAATTCAGGATATTGAATGAAACAAATGCTAATATTTTGATCCTCTTCATTATTCTCTCCCCTGCCCACCTCTCCAAAAAAGAGCATCAAACAGTCATGTGTGCACATATAAGTTATCCATTGATCAAATTTACTCCAAAACTCAAGTACTTAAATCCTAGCAGCTCATAATATGCAATCCATATTTTATATAGCATAAATTAAGTCCTTATGAAGTACTGCAGGAAACTATTGAAAAAAGAAAAAAAAAAAAAAAAAAAAA
>NC_044921.1:12070962-12218191 GCF_003576645.1 Ipomoea triloba
AAAAAAAAAAAAAAAAAAAAAAAAAAAAACACCTCTTGGCATGTGATGGACCAATATCTCATCAAAAGTAAAATCTTAATGGTATTTACATGGAATGCTTAGGTACTGTTTTACTAGTACATAAGGAATAAGTGAAGCATCACAGAGGATTCATACCAGACTAAGAGCTGTTGTACCAAGAAGCAGAAGATACAGTTTCCCCTGAAAATGGAAAAGGCACCATCTGAGGCAAAAAAAATTGACTTCTACATATAAAATGGGTATAGACAAGAAATACTACCATTAGGATAGTAAAATATCTATCCCTCCATCTCGGGAAAAAAATATATTATAAATATAAATATATTTAAAAAAAAAATAAAAAAGAGGAAGAGAAACATGCCCCATGCATCACATGATAACATGATGCAAAATTGCACATCAAACCACAAAGCATTTACCTCTACAAGATGAAGATTTGATGCACGACTGAGTAACACAAAAGCAAATTCCCCTATTTGTGCTAAAGACATCCCAACCTACAGAATCCATGATCCATCATTTCCTGTAACTAAAACTATCGAAATACACAATAAAAGACAAAAGCTCTGATTTAAATAAAGCAACAGTATCAAACCAGAAGCGCAGTTTTGTTGTTGTAGCCAAATCCCTTGACAACTGTAACAATTACAGCAGTTTTAACAACAATCACTAGTATAACTGATGCTAGTAATATATCAACATGGTTCCAGAGGAAATGAACGTGTATCAGCATCCCGATGCTAGCAAGAAACAAAGCAGCAAAGAAGTTTCGTATGGGTTCAACCTGTGTAAATGGCAACTGTTAACCCAATGCCCAGTCCAAATGACATCATATAAAAACAATCTGCCTCTAAATTCTTAAGCATCCACACAAGAAATCGAAACAATAAACCAGAGGGTGGTAGCTAGACATAAATGTAAACCATAAAGGACTTGAACCTGGTTTGGACTAATTTGGTTAAAAAAAATATAACATGCCAATTTCTAGTAAGTATTTATTCAATCCAACATCGCCCTTTACAAAACCACCCACATTCCTGACAAAATAGTATATGAAATTTACTTACCATGCATCAGATAAATAGATGCTAATGTCTTGTCCAAAAGACTTTCAAATATTAATTAGCACAGAACCCAAGCTGAAGATTCTAACAAGATAAATTTATGCTTTTGCAAACAATATCAACAGAACCAGGCAAATGACACCTATTCTTATAATGCTTTATGATTTTCAACATATCCTGTTAATGCAAGTTCACAACCATAGAAACTATCGCATCTCTAGTGTCTCAGGGAAAAAAACAAGTGAAAGGAAGAAATCTGACTTGTTCTAATGTATGTTGAGCAAGATCGGTAGTTGATATCATCACCCCAGCAGCAAATGAACCCAATTCTAAGCTGAGACCCAGCTTGTCACTACACTGAAATTGATATACAAATCATTAGAGACCACAAAACATCTTATGACAACACAAGGCAAAATTTCATATCCCACTACCATCCCCAATTTTGGAAAACCCTTGTGCACTAAAACTGTTATGCTTGGTTGATATACGCACATTTACACTACATAGTACATACATCATTCCAAGTAGGTGATAAAAATGCTTTCTGTGCATGCAAAAGGTCTTGAGGCAAATATTTAAATACAATAACAAACGGACTTTAGATGCTGCAAGTCAATAAAAGCAGATAAAAAGTCGGAGGCCCATCAAGTAAGGATTTTGTGCTGATGTACCAATATTGGTTCTGGATTTATCACTTTCAGGTAAAAATACATGTAAGAAATAAGCCCAAAAGGATCTGAGCAGTGAGAAGAAACACAAACCCAAGCAACAAGGAGGCAAAATGCTACAGCTGCCAGTTGATAAAGTTCATTGGTCTGCACAGAACAATAAAGAAGCAATTCAGTAAAACTTTGGGCATGAACATTATAGCTTATTAGGCACTAATGACTAGTAAAAACACACACTCAAACATACTATAAGCAACTGTATTTGAATTATTAAGATCTATATTTGCATCTGTCAACTAGTAAAGTTCACCTGTGACGATAAGCTAACCATCAGTTTCAGGAACCAAGGCACACATGTCCGAGACAATATTGACAGAACGGCTAAGAATGTGAACAACATCACCGACCTGATGATAAGTTATTAGACCACAGATTTGACCTGATGTAAAGCAAGTATAACTGAAATGGAATACAAAAGCTGCTCTTTTACATCTCCATGTTAGTGTTAGTTTTGTAGAGAATATTTTGATAGAATACCATAGAAATAAAACAAAGGAAGAATAACACATAGATAAAGCTATACGAAGAATAAATTGCACTTATTTAAAAAGACAACATCAAAATCAAAATTAAATTTTTAAGAAATAGAAGAATTGCTATATCTTATAGTCCTTATTTTGCCTAGGCAGATAAAATACCTCTAGCATCTTGAAGACTATCAAACTTCTTTTGGTATTTTTTGAGATTATCATTTTCTAAACACTTCAACTGGTGAGAGAAGTGAATTGCAGGCAAGGCTTGAAAACAGATCATTATTAAAATGAATTAATTGTCTAAAACAATCGTGACAAATTTACTTAACCTCTAGATTATCCGGTATTCACGCTTGTTATAAAGGTACCAAATACTGGGTACCAGACTTATAATTGAAATTGATCCACCTATACCATGATCAAACTAGCTATTATTGTCGTGGGAACAATTAAACACCTCTTCAGAGGCAGAACTCCTTTGTGTATTCTAAACAATTCTTATTGTATTCTTTTCATATAATACCATTAACTTCAACAAGTACTTTCATCCTTTTGTCATGAGTGAAAAGACAGTTTATAGATAAACTAATTTAAGAAAAGGGCTTTGTAGTCCAGTTACATAAGCTAAAGAAGATAAAGGGGTTCAAGTTTCAAAGCTCATTGCCCTCAGATGTATCCAAAAGTTTTTAAAAAATGGAAAAATAATAATAATAATAATAATAATAATAATAATATAATAATAATAATAATAATAGGTTCTCTAGACTTATAATGATAGATATTATTGTTGTTGTTGTTGTTGTTGTTGTTTTGGAGTATTTATCATTACACGTCCTCAATCCCATTATATACATAAATAAAAGGTGGTGAATTTCAAGAAAAAGAAATTTAACTTTTTAACAACTTTGTCGAAATAAGTAATTCCCCACAGAACTAGTTCAATTGGAAGACTTACGACTTTGTCATGGACATCACTCCTTGCAGTACACCAGATGTTCCTCCTAGTACTGGAAGTAGTGCAAACAGAAGACCCACGGCACAATCCTGAAAATTGTGAAATATAGTTATAAATGAAAGGAATGTTGAAAGAGAGGTCAATGGCATTTCAAAACAAAAAGAATCAGTCAGTCTAACAATGAAGTTATTACCAAAAGAAACATTAGTAACAAGGAATTGGCTTTTAAGCTCCCATTACACTTCAAAAGAAAATTAAGCAAATAGGGAAATAAAATAAAATAAAATAAAATAAAATAAAGAATGAACCAGAGGATCAATGCACCTGAAGAATAAGAGTGCCAATGGTAACTTGGCCATGAAGAGTGTTGGTACTGTTCTTTTCCATCAAGAATTTCAAAACCTACAGCAAGAAGACATTGTTGGCTATCAGAGCTTGAACAAGAGTTTAAGTATGTAGACAGTAAAAGACAAACATGCTTACCACCGCTGTTGAAGACATTGAGAGAAAAGCCCCAACAAAAACACCCTCCGAAGGTTTCCCACCACACAACTACAATTACCATAAGGTAGCATCAACCAGAATTGCCAGTCAAAGTTAGAACACTCTATGGCATATGAATTACACATTGGATATCTCTTTAGAGGAGAAAATTCTTTTCCTAAACCAGGGCGTTACAAGACATCGTGCAACTGTTTCAAATCCAACTCTTTCCAAGTAAAGATTTAAAGGCTCTGAGTTCTTATCTTTTAGTTTTTTAAATCCAATGAACATCACAGAGTTGATTTCCAAACAAATGCCTGATATAATAAAATATCTTCTCAGGTCTAGTGATCTAGAAGAGTACGGCAAAGTTCCAAAGGCAAAAATATCAAAAACAGAAAGTTTCCTTTTTTATTCGCACTTAAGACGTGTGTATACTGTATAGGTCTTTTCTTCATATAGTATTCTTACCAATTTTCCATTTATTAGGAATCATCAGAGTAAAATTTGCAACAAAGAAATTTGACCTCCCTCAGATATTACTACTATGTATTCAGATATAGAAAAATGGCCAACTCTTCAAGAGAAAAAATCAGAACAAGTGTTCCAAATTTTATTACAAGTTGCACCTTCTAGTGTTTCTTAGAAATATAAAGAGTGTTGTGAAATATTTCTTTCTCAGTGTTGGTCCAGTGGTCTTTGCGTAGCCTTCAAGAAGTTAGTCACAATGTAGCAAAGGGGAACTATTTATTCTCAAGTCAAAAAATGATTGAATAACATATTGGTCAAACTGAAATAGCTTATAAATATGGAAATACATAAATTCCCTTAGAGAAGTCCTGAGATAGTGTGTATTCATTAGCCAACAATTTTTTAAGAAGAAGAAGAAAAGAAAAAAAAAATGCACAAGGGAAAAGAGTTTAAGATCTACCGAAGCTGTAATTCCACAAAGACACATAAACAGGAGAATCTGAAGCAGGCCTCCAAGAACAGCTACTGCTCGAACAACTCGGAGCTATAAATGTATTACACTGATATTACTAACACATAGACCAATAATCAAGATGTTGGGGGTATAAACATTGGCATGTAGCATATGTATCATGTATGCCAATTGGAAAACATAAACTAACCTTTGTTGTGGAAAACTCCAGCCCCAAAGCAAAAAGAAGAAAAATCACACCAAACTGAGCAACAGTCTCTACCTATGTGCACATCACAAATTAAGATGAACCAAAGAGTAAAATAGAAAAGAAAGCGAGATAGGAAAAAAAAAACATGGAGTTTTAAGCACCATGCATAGCTGACTTTTAGTAAAGCATGCATGAAGATGCACATTTCAGAAAGAAAGTAGAATGTCATGTAAACTACTTACTTGCACAATTTCACTAACAACATTAAACCCTCCAGGTCCAACAATGGATCCTGCTAGTAAGTATCCAGTTATAACCTATGAAGTTACAGACTGTTAGAACTATTGAAGGTCAGGTATCTATCTTTGAGATATTAGATGTTACTATAGATAAAATTGAGTGGAAGTTAACAAACTGGCTGTCCAGCACAAGCAAAAGCAATTCCACCACAAGTCGCAGCAACAATGACAACAACCAGATCTGATATCAACCTATAAATTATGCACAATACAAAGCCTTTAGCAACAGAAAAGTTGACAATTGTTGGAATGTTCTATAACAGTTTAGAAGGAATACCTCAAGTCCAATTGTAGCACTGGATACTTTGACTTGAAACTAGATATGATAAAGACATTGTCCTAAGTACAAGAAACCAATCATCATTATTTTTTCAAGAACATCAAAACTTATTGGCAAAAACTTGTGTGAGACCATCTCACGGGTCTCAAGCCGTGAGACGGATCGGATCTTTGATTAATGATGTCAAAGATCCGACTCATCTCCCAGATTGAGACCCGTGAGACGGTCTCACACAAGTGTTACCCAAACTTATTTCAAACAGACAATCTCCACTGGTTTCAATTGTGCATTCTCTTCTTAGAAAGGACGGGAAATGATATAGGAAGTCGGCATTAGAATATACCTTTCTATCAATCAATGTTGGCGTCTCTTCTGCTCCATGGTCATTATCAAGGTTAAAGACATGGTGAAGTTGAAAAGACCTGAATAGCCATTTGCATGAAAGAAAAAGATAAGTATATGAATGAGAATGTGACTAAATACCAAGCTCAAATGGTATAGGTGCATACTTTTCCTCCTTTTTGGTGTCATTTTTCTTGGACTTAACTCTAGCCACAGTCTCCAACACTGCCTGTAGATTAGTGAAGAAAAATGCATGATCTAGATAGCTTTAGAAAACCTTTAAGCTAGAAAGGAGTTCACAATGAAATAAACACTTAAACATGCAATGCAGTAAAGTTTCAATTGTAACTTAAATCTACCGGCTCTTATCACATGTGAAACACATAAATGTGTAACCTTGAGGCTCATTTGCTCAGAGGTAGACCCTGTGGCTAAAGAGAGGATTACTTCTAAACTGATTTCCAGCTCTAAAGCTTTCAAATAATTTCAAAGGGGAGAAGCAGAAAGAAAAATTAACAGAGGAATGAACCTTTTATGCACCCAACCCCCAAGGTTTGAGGACACCCTATTTAAGCAGTTTGTATCCACCACTTTCCCAAAGGAACAATTACAATGCATTAAATTACATGCTAAAGGACACCACAGATAGAAAGCATTGAACAGAAATTCAAAATTTGTAAGTGAAGAATGTATGATTGTAATCTAAATCAAAGTCTACCCTCTCATTCTTTTGGTGGTGGCTCATGCTTTGAGCTTATTGAATACAGTATTAGGCAAAACGTAATTCTTCTGGTCAATGATACACTGATTGATCTAGGACATTTAGGACAAGGGAACAAAATATGACTACATTAGTTTTGCATATATAAACTGCCCTTATAGAGAAATGGCTCAAAATCAAAAGGAAGAATGTTTAAGATTCCACAAACCTGCTGCTCTGAAACAGTATTATTGAAGCTGCCTGCATCATTAGCTGCCAATTTAATGCAAGTCCACATATTAGGAAAAAGCACTATTAGTTCAGGATATAATTTTACCTACAGCTATAGAAGCTGACCACAATAAAATCCAATCAAATTCAAAATTATTTCTTGCATAAAGCTCTAACTTATGACATGTACTCAAAAAGGTAATATGGAAAGCAAAAAGTGAAACGACTTCACATATTAGGCACAAATGAGCGTGACCATCTGTTGTGAATCTTCTGAGCTCAAATCAAGTTCAATAGCTATTTAACAAATAAATATAAAAATAAAAATGCATATACAGTTGCTAATTGAACGAAAACCACTTTGACTTGACACCAAAAAGTGCAAAATACTGAATGACAAAAACTTACAGTTTTGCTGAACAATGAGAGCACAATTAAAACCCTAATCCAAATCGTAGCCCAATTGCAAAATTTCAATCCAGAGTGGGGAGATCACAATTCAAAGTTGCCAATGATAAAAATAAATTTGAAGAGAATAGATCTGCAAAATTAACCTTCGTTCGGATCAGTCTCATTGAATTCCTTCTCGAGAGCTCGATCGATCATGTCAGCAAAGCTATCCTCCTTGGGGCGAGAGTGGGGTCCGTTGCTGGAGGAGTTGAATTCAGAGGCATTAGCAGCGCCGCCGTCGACATCCAGCAGCTGATCTGATTCGGAGAGCGCAAATGCGAAGACGGCGGAAGTAGTAGGTGCAGTAGCAGAAAGCAAAGCTAGAGAGAGGAGAAGGAGAGCGAGCGTGGAGAGAATTGGGCGGTCGAGGAGGGAGCAGGATGAGGGTGAAGACGGCGGCGAAGACGAGCCCATCCTCCTCCTAGACATTGCACCGGCGCACGATACGCAGTCCCCGGCGCAGGCTAAGAGGATCCGGTGCGGTGTCGGTGTGTCGCTGTCAACTGTCAAGAAGGCGGTACAGTAACACTCACTGCCGTTTAAGAGTCTAAATATGGTTGTACGAACATACCCGGAGAAAGCTAGACTCTAGCAAGTTGAGATAACATATATTGCCTTGCCGACTCTATGACTTCCGTAACCAATAAACAATGTTTATCTTATTAAGTTGCTTTAAGCCTGTAAATCCGTTTATTTTCGCCTGATTAATATTCTATATGTCTCATTTTGATCAAATCAACTCTTTTTTTTATTTATTTATTTTACATTAATAATTTTTTATAATTTTTAAATTTGATACTTTTTATTTAATATTATTTTTAACATATTTTCTAAATATATAAATTTTACATGCCGCTAAGTAACTTGTAGCTTAATAGCATCTTTATGATTCTCCCAAATTGGAGGTTACTGGTTCAAACTCCAGTGGACACATTGACTCTTTATGCTTCATTAGGTAGACAAATACTACATTGTAATAAATTCAATAGCACCAAAAAATTACATATTAATTCTAAACCTAATGTAAATAAATATAAAAAAAATAAATGTCAAATAGGTCATTGAACTATCGAACAAGTAAAATATGTGTAATTGAGACAATTTTATAATTTCTTTTAGTGAAATTTAGTGGAAAACATTTCAATCTTTCATCCCAACTAGTATGACATAGGAAAAGGGTGACTTTTAGTACAGAGCATATAAGTTATATAATCCGATTCTACTAGGAAAAAATATAAAAAAGTCTCAATTGCACATATTTTACTTGTTTAATGATTTAATTGCACATTTTTAAGTGTAATGACTCAATTGCACAAAAGCGATAAGTTTAGTAACCTATTTGACATTTTTTACTAAATATTACAATGGAGTTGTGGACAAGAACCCGGGATTGACAAGTGGTTAAAGGATACACTCAATGTGGTGAATTCTTAATAAGCAACCAAGCATTATATCTCCATCTCACTTAAGAGGTCGTTGAGTCGCCCTTTATAACAAATATTAGTTTTTCACACGCATTGCGCGAATGGGATAATGCCCAATGATTATTTTTAAATAAGTACCTCAAAGTATATCAATGCAAAATTATATTAGAGATGTTCATGCATAGGCAATTGAATGTTGAATTTGTTTATTTAAATCAGTAATTCAAAGTATATGAATGCAAGATAATATAAGAGAGATTGCTTATAATTGTCACTAAAATAAATATTTGTAACTTTGTAATACTGCTAGTCTAAATACGTAGTCTAAAAATGATAGTTTAAATAAATAATACTTTTGGTTTGAATTTCTCTAAATCTTTTTAATTCTCTTTGGGGTAGCATTGTCATTGTATCCATCTTCAGTACTTGTCATCTTCTTTTTTATTGGTAGTGTGTCGTGTGCAATTAGAATATTGACTTATTGGTGGTAGCATAGAGTGCAGCGTCATGCAATGAAAAATTTTGGGTTATTGACTTATTGGTGGTAGCATAAAGAACAACGTCATGCAATGAAAAATTAACTTACAAATTTATTTAGAAGTTTTCATGCATTGATAAAATTATGAGAATGATTTGTAAATTTGTTCAATTAGAGCCAATGGGACATCAACATTGTCAATTCTTTAGACAATAGTCTTATCGTTTAGAATTCAGATGTAGTTGTATTTCTGATCAACAACTTTGTAGTTAGGTCGCGCAGGTCTAACAATGATGTGAGAAAAATTTTGTCTGATAAAAAATAATAATAGTACAATATTTGTAAATTAATATACAATTGTACCATTATAGAAATACATATAAAAAATATTAATACCATAATGACCTAAATCATTTCCATGAATGCAAAAGCATAAATGAAATATTGAGTCATGTTCTAAATATAATCAAAATAAGATTAATTAAACCAAAAAGAAAAAGAGAGAAAAAAAAAACTTAACCTAAATTTGTTTAATAAAAAAAAAAAGAATGAAAGAAAATGATTTTCAAAATTCATTATTTATAATATTTGAGCACCAACTTTGAATGCTATATATTTAGTCAGGCTAATTATTTGACCAAAGTTTATGTTAAATTTTATATTTTATTTTTTTGATACATTCTAACATATTCATAGTATATATTTAACAATTATGTCAACTCTGGTTGGGATAAGATCCGAACCTAAGACCTTTCTTATAGAAATCAAATAGTAAGTTAAGAATAATAAATTGTTAATCGAATATTTTGTTACTAAAATTTATAATAACGGAATGTCGGGTTATTTAAGGGAAGAAAATAATATAATATATAATAGAGGATAAATAAAGAAAATCATTAAAAAAACAAATACTAAAATCAAAATAATATGAACCATTCATTTCAACACACAATTACATCAACATTTTTTAATTCTCAGGCCTAACTTTATTGGCTCTTATTAGATTTGTAGATGTAGATCAAATATTCATTAATCGTCTTAAAATAAATATCTTTTTTATAAAAATAAAATATTCAACATATTTTTGAATACTATTGATTCTGTTACTATATAATATGTTCATACATATTAATATATATATATATATATATATATAAAGTCAACAACTTACCTTATTTTTTTGAAAGATAACGAGTTAATTCATTAAAGCACAACGCGAAACGATACAACAAGATTCGATAGAATGGTAAACCATTCCCTTACAATTTGACATAGAAACAATTTTCCTAGCTACGCTACGAAGAACTTGGTTCGCAGATTGTTCAGCAAATCGAAAGCTAATAAAGACTTGACCAAACATGAGTATGATTAACTTTGATTGACAGGTCTTGCACATCATCTGGATCTTCATCTCAATTCTCTTGCACATTGACAATATTCCAATCTGACAAAACAATTCCGGTCTTGCATAAGGTTTGACCGGTTCATCAGATGAAAACCTCTCAACCGAGTAAAGATGCATTTTTTCATTGTCATCTTCGTCGTCCAGGATGAGGGTAACATTTGTAGTGACCATAGTAGTCGATTCACGCTTATCAAAAACAAAACTCGTTAAAATACGAGAGGGAATAACTCATTAAAACACGAGAGGGAATAACTCGTTAAAACTAACGAGATAACTACACAATATTATATAAAGACAAAAGCATAAAAAGATGAAAAAGTAGGGTGGATAAAACCAAAATTGGTTAGTGGCTCAATAATCACGGATTCCAAGCTACTAACACAAACCCCAACAATATATATATATATATATATATATATATATATATATATATATATATATAGGGTTGCACTCTGGTGCGAACTCTCGCCCAGGTAGGAAATGAGAACGCTCCACAGCCGTCCACGTGTCCAGATCAACGAATCAGATGCAATTTTTAAAAAATGACGCGGTGGCATTTTCGTAAATAACTGAAACTTTGGTGCATCTAGTTTCACTTACAAGTGCACCTAGTTTCACTTAAAAGTGCACCTAGTTTCACTTGCAAGTGCACCTATTTTCGCATCTATTTTCACTTACAAATGCAAGTAATTTACCTTATTAATATTCATGCACCTATTTTCGCAAATACTTTCACTTACAAATGCAAGTAATTTACCTTGTTAATATTCATGCACCTGGGTACAACCTAGGTACACCTAGTTATAACATAGTTTGCACCTAGTTATAACATTAGGTGCACCTAGCTATAACATTAGGTGCACTTAGTATTGATGCTTACTGTACAATTCACTTGCACCTGTAATACATTTTACTTGCATCTGCAATACATTTTACTTGCACTTGTGCAAGTAATTTATTTTGTTAACATTCATGCACCTGGTTGCAACCTATGTGCACCTAGTTTATAGAAATAGGTGCACCTAGTTATAACATTAGGTGCACTTAGTATTGATGCTCATTGTACAATTTATTTGCACTTGTAATACATTTTACTTGCACGTGTGCACCTATTTTCACTTGCACGTGCAAGTAATTTACCTTGTCAACATTTATGCACCTGGGTGCACATAGTTATAACATGACGTGCACCTAGTTATAACGTTAGTTGCAACTACATTCCGGACACGTGGCGTGCTGTGATTCGTCCGCAGTTCTCTTCTGGGCGGCCAGTACGCACCTAAACGCGATCCTCTATATATATATATATATATATATTATTTTATTTTATTAAAGAAAAGAAACGGAAGAGGAAAGTTGGAGCAGCGGAAGAGGAGGTGAAGGCGAGGCTGCGTTGCCAGCGGTGGGCGGAGGTGAGCGGTTAATGTTGGCTACGGTGGTGGGAGGCTACGGAGATGTTGCGGTGGTGGCGGAGGAGATGCTGCGGTGGAGGCGTTGGAGGTGCGGTGAGAGTGGAAGGAGAAATCTGGAGCGGCGGTGGGAGGCGGTTGCGGGGCTGTGTTGCCGGCGGTGGGACGTAGGTGAGAGGCGTGGTCTTGGCTGCGGAGATGCTGCGGTGGTGGCGGAGGAGATGCTGCGATGGTGGCGGCGGAAGTGCGGATGAAGGGTGAAGAGAGGATGGAGTGCGGCTGTGGCGTGGAGGAGGATGGCTAGCGCCGCCTCCGCTATCCTAGCGGAGGCGGCAACAGCCGGAGAAAAAGGAAAAGAAGTCCGGAGGAGAGGGTAGAGAGGAGGAGGAGAGTTTTTAGGGTTGTATCAAACAAGTGAATAGTTCAACTTACTCACCTTATGAAATATTAAAAATACATAATACCCACTTTCCATTTTTGGTATACTGCATATGTAGTAGAGTTTTTCACGTTTTTATGCTATAAATAAGATATCTCTAATTACTAATATGGATGATATGATTTAATTCCCCTTTGTATAGAAGTACATCATAGTATATGAAAAGCATAATGTAGATAAGAAAATTAGTCCTCAATCCATCTCTTTATTGATTGTTCTTCAGTAAGAACTTAGAGAGAAGAGAGCTTGGTCTCTAGAATGCTTTTAGAGAGAAAAAGAGAAGGGAAAAAGCCCCCTTTGCAACTAGGACCAAAGTCCCTTTTATAGGCCAATACCATACTCGTATACCGAAATACGTATAACGTACTTAGGGCCGTATACCCGGGATATATTCCCTATCAATGGAATTTGAGTTATTGTTAAATTTCACATAGATGAAACTTTATTGATAAGGAACACATTTTTGGTACCTTAATTATTCGCAATTGGTTGTTTTCTTTCCTACTGTTAAAAATTAAAAATCGATTTTGTAAAATTCAAGTGGTTTTAGTTCTCTATCGAACGAAACTGTAAAACAATGTCAAAGTTTAAAAATGTTCATTGGCGTTTTGTACTTTAGTTGTTAATTTTTGGATAGAGTGTCCAAATTCAAAGCAAATAATCCTTATATTTTCATTCATTTGATGACTAAAATTATCACAATCTTATATAAAATAAAGATTATATTTTACAACTTATAATGGTGGGAATAAAAAATGACGAAACTCTTATTTTAAAACTAAAATAAGATGTTATAAAGGATTACAATATTTGTCGGTACAGATAGTTCAATTGATTATTGGGTAACAGATTATGAATAAAGAATTTTGTCTTTTGTGGGCAAGCACCGTAACATTTTTGTATAAGTTATATATGATAAATATTTATTGTTATAGCATTTAATATCTTTAAAGTACATATTTATATATAACATATGGTCATCGATCTAATGCCGTAGTTGGTCATTGCAATTAAAAGCATAATTTAATTGTACAATGGTATATTCTTAACAAGACTATTCAATTTAGAGACGAAAAGAGTGAACAAATAATCCTAAAATTGAAAGTGTAAATTCAACAGTAATATTATCTCAATATAAATATTAAAGTTAGGTCATAAGCCGATAGAAAGGTTATAGTAAAGATGCTTGATAGATCTGTTTCCAATTCCCACAGACCAGTCCCCATCCCCCTTTTTTCTTTTTGTTTTTTCCACTAATTTCTTTGAATTTGAAGTAGTGGTTCGAATTTGAGGGAAGCCACCCCATGTATATGTATATATATTTATATAGGGTGATAATCAGATGTGGCTGCACCTTCCCGTGCGGTCGGTGCGGTTTACACCACTCAATGTTAAGAAATGCATCACTCAATGTTAAGAAATACACCACACAAATATACACTATTAGGTACACATCACTAGAAACACACCACTATGTATGAAAAAATACACCTCACAGTGTTAAGAAATGCACAATTAGAAACAGGGGAGTTATGAGGTGTTTTTATGCATTTTCATTGTGGTGCATTTCTTAACATTGAGTGGTGTAAATCGCACGGCCGCACGGGAAGGCGCGACCACATTTGAACAGACTTCTATATATATATATACTACAATCTAATGTTTAATATGAAGGTGATTGACCACCAAAAGTTTAATTATTGTAATATTAAAATATAAATACTTTAAACTAATTTTTATTAACCGGATCAAACATAAATTGATCGAATAAATGCAGTATATTTTAAAAAAACATAATGATAGTGTGGGGATTCCAATCCCACTAGCCGTATGTATGAGAAAAAAGTTCAAGGATGTTAGAAGGTCTGGGCTTTGGATTGGATCTCTTGTGCGCACATGAAGACTTGAATTTGACCAATGGAGTGATTGTGCGACTCGCAATTTACCTCTACAGTGGCTCTAAGGCCTCGATATTTCCCTGCTACATAAAAGAATCATCAGATTTTCTAGTTACAAACTGCAACTGATAGACTAAAATAAATTTCCGTGCTACATAAAAGAATCATCAGATTTTCTAGTTATAAACTGCAACTGGTTGACTTAAATAAATTAGGCACACTTGCATGCACAAAAAGAACCAAATTAAATCCTCTACAAGCACCTTAATGCACAGAACTCTTTCAAAAGAAAGTCTTTCATAGCCCAACAATTTCCTTTTCTCACAAGAAACTATACATCTCATAATGGACTATCCAAAATTAACTATACATCTCATATGCAGAAAAATGCATGAAGTATAGGTTATCAGCATTAAGTATAAATAATCAAATGCACTGCACAATTTAGTTTTCTTTCACAATCAAATCCTTGATCTACCAAAAGGTTATAATAATTAAAAAAATCAAACTCGACTTTGTTAAGAGAAATGTAACCTCCACTGAAGGATCTTCCATCTACAACAGTTAAAACCCATAACAACATTAACAAAACAACAGAGCCAAACTTAAAAGTTAAAAACTGAACATCACATCATAATCCAATTTCAAGATGAAATAAGAGGCAAATTTAGTTCTGATCCAAATTTTATTGGCTAATTAACAGACTAAGGTTGCATTTGATCAATCAATGAAACAGAACACAATCATTTAACCTACCAATATCAAATCATTACTCTTTTTCATCCTTAAATTTCAATCAATTTTGAACCACACGTACACATGTTAATAATATGTAAAAAAAAAATAAATAAAAAATAAGAACAACCAGATTTATTAAGCTCTGCCAATGGTAATTTTAATTTCAGATATAGCAACAAATAGATAAAACAAATTACACACATAAACTGCTTATGCATAATCTGCCTCTATGTAAACTGCCTACATTATTTATCCATTATTCATAAAAGGATCAAATTAGCATGACAAAAAATGTTTATGCATAATCTCAAATCACAACCCTAATTTCCCCTAAACTCAATAAATCATCAAAACTACTAAATTTTACATATATAGTACCAAGGCTTCCAAATAACCAAACAAACCCTTGCTGCAACTTCAATTCATTTCTAAAACTTCAGCCCGCACAATTTAAACTAAAAAGTAGGAAAATAATGTGAGGGTGAAATGAAATTGATAATGGAAATGAATCAAAGCTAACCCATCTCTGCCATTCTGTTCAACAAAAATGATGCAATTTCCATATAAAAAAAAACCAAGGCTTCATCTACATTCCTAAGTTCTTTGGTGAACAATGATACAACGCAAATCTCATATCTGTTAAACACCAGGCATAAACATAAATTATGAATACATCAGAGTTTTCTGCTCCATTTTTTCCCCCACGAAAGGCTCGCATAATTCCCACATCGGAGCCAGATGAGGAATATTTCTTCTTAATAAGTCCGTAGGTAGAAGCTCTGTTCGCTGGGCTTGGTAGCGCGAGCCTGTAACCCAAGTGGGTAAGATGGTGGAATAATTGGGCTTACCTTGAAGGCTGGGCTGGGGTTGCTATCTACTGGCCTGCCCGTTCCAAGTGGAGAGTTGGGCTGTGGAGTCTCTGCGAAGGCGGAGGCGTCTCGGCTCTTAGATTGGAGGGCACCGCGCCAGGCTGGTTTCACAGAGCAGCGAACACCACCTCCTCTCTGCAGTGGAAGGATAACAGGCCGGAGCATCTTCAGTCCACCAGCGCCTGATGGGTTGTCCAAATTAAACCACCATCTTTTTCCTTTTGGTGTAAATGGGGTTTGGAGAAAGAGGCAGAAAGGCAGGAAATTTTTTGTTGTTGGTGAGCTGAAAGGACAGATGGACGACTCCTTTAGTGATGCCAAAGCTCTCCTGTTAGTGGTGGAAGTGTAGAAAGCAGAGCTTCCCTATTTGTGGGTGTGGGTGGTGCGGCAGTAACAAAGCAGAAGCAATGTGGTGGATGTGAAAGGTTTGGCAACTGATTATTTATGATTGACAGCATCACATTGGAAAAACAAAGACCAAAATTGTAAAATTTATAAAATTTTAGAGTAGGGTTAAATTGTACTCCGTAATTTGTTTGTATAGGTTATGACTTTGTATTTAGAAAATAACAATAGCAAAAGTTAATTGTACTAAGCCTGGTTAGGTTGTATTTTCTGATACTCCAAGTTTGGGATCAAATCTCGACATAAGCTCTACGAAGGAGGCAATTTTGATCGGTTAAAAACGGGTGTTGGGAGTAAAGTGTCCATTTTAATGATTCTCAGACCGATTTGTCCTGTTATAGAACGTTGGGAGTAAGGTGTCAATTTTAAAGGTCCTCGGACAAATTTGCTCGGTTATAGGGTGGTGGGAGCAAGGTGCCTAGCTATTTCAAATGGTCCTCGGATCGATTTGCCCGGTCATAGGGTATTGGGACTTGGAAGTAAGGTGCTCATGCAAAGGTCCTTGGACCGATTGCCCAGTTATAGAGCGTTGGGAGTAAGGTGCCCATTTCAAATGGTCGTTGGACCGATTTGCCCGATTATAGGGCGTTCGGAGTAAGGTGCCTATGCAAAGGTCCTCAGACCGATTTGCTCAGTTATAGGGTGTTGGGAGTAAGGTTTCCATTTCAAGGGTCTTTGGACGTATAGGAGAAGCGTGCCCGCCCATTCACGATTGCTATGATCGATTACGATCGCAATGTCGAAAAAAATTACGCTTTCTGAATATTTACGAAGTATTACGACCAACTAAGGAATTTCAAGGTTAAAAATTGTGCCACACTCCATCAGTGCTCAAGCCCACTTGTTCGGAGATGTGACCATGTGAAACAAATCTTTAGAACTTGTAAATTTTTTAGTTTAATTTGCTTTGTAAATTGTACTCGGTCATGTATGTAGAATAGTTGTGTACTACGCCCGATTAGGTTGGTTTTTCCACCACCCACACTACAAGCCCTAGATCATATCTAGGCATAAATCCTACCAAGTAGGCAATTAAGCCTGATTAGGCCAGTATTGCCACCACTGACACTGTAAGTCCGGGATCAGATCTCGACGTAAGCCCTACAAAGTAGGCAATTGAGCTCGCTAGGTCAGTCCTCCCACCCCGGGTAAATCCAATCTCTAGATCGTCAGAAAATCTAATCTCTTGATTGGTAAAATCAATCTCTAGATCGAGGATAAATCCAATCTCTTGATTGATAAAGTTGATCACCATATCATGTTAAGAATCCGATCACTTGATCGGTAGTTTTCAAATTATTCATTGTGTCGATATCCGATCTCTTGATTGGTAAGTTTAGACCCCTTAAATCCTTAGTCCTACACGGTAGACAAATTGACCACCGTTACCATAACTATGGTCAGGTTGACGTCCTGAACGCCGGCACCTTGAACCCGATTCTGTCATTTCTCGAGCATATTGATAGGATTATAAGGCAATCCCCTTAGCCTACGGAGCACACTATTGCCTTTCCCTACCATAACTCACTTCCTGACCGTAATGACCTTCTGGTCTCGTTATCGTTAGTCATTCGGGTTTCCAAGCGTCCCTCCACTTGGGACTCTCGGTTCGTAAACCGAGCATAAAAAGGGGAAAATGCCCAGTTCAAATGATTTCAGTTTTCAAAACCCAATGTAATGATTAATGTGGTAATCAAAACTAACCAAATGCAATCGGCTAAGAACGATCTTGAAACCAGGTAATCTAGGTCAGGGTTTGACCAAGCTCAAACTAACTACGATCAATTAGCCCGAGTAAAGGGCATAGGGAGAAGCATTCCCACGTGTGACCAATAAGATTAATTGAGGTCCCTAGATCGTGAATAAATCCAATCTCTTGATTGGTAAGACTTGATCACTAGATCTCACTAAAAATCCAATCTCCCGGTTGGAGAAACCCGATCCTACTTGATAGAGAATATACCCCAGGTATACCTCCCTACATATTTTGTAGATCTGTTTGATATCGGGTACGAGTTTGGCGCCTGTATAAAGTGCCCTAGCCCTTCATTAAAAAGGGGCTCTCTGTCTTCCCCTCTACTCTCTCTCTTTCTAAACACTAAATAAAGAAGGCTTTTTGAAGCCATTTTCTCTCATCTTCTCTCTATTCCTCATACAATTTTCATACACATTCATATATGCAAAGGGTAAATGACTACCCAGCTGCAATTTACACTATAAAAATGTTAAGAATATTTGTGAATATTTTGAGGAAGTTTACTTAATATTGGGATGCCTTAATATTTTGAGGGAGTTTACTTCTTTATTTATTTGAATCTTTCAACTATAATGATATTTTCACTTAGGCTTTCTTTAATTGGCACGCTTAGCTAAAAAGCTAATTGAGAACTGAAAACTGAAAAGCTAATAGCTAATAGGCTAAATTTTGAAATTAAGGTGTTTGATAAAATTAGTTGTTGAATAAAATGATAATTGTAAAAAGACATAAAATGACATTTTTATAAATTTATAAATTCAAATTTAAATAGTGATATATATTGCAATTTAAAGTCCCAAATATTGAAAAGGAGGAAATGGAGTGAATGAAAGGGAGGAAAAGAATGCTGGAAATATGAGAAAAGGGGAAAAGAATGGAAAAGGGAAAGAGGCAAAGGGTGTGATTAAGGTGGATATCATTGCTTAGGATTGTAGCTGTTATGGCCTCCTGAGGTGCAATACAGAGCTCTGTAATCAGGGGGTTAGTTGCAGTCCTAAGGGTGATGGGGAGGGAGCCATTGCTTGGGGCTTGGGCTGGAAAGGCTCCGAGTGATAAAAATGCAGTGATTTGTACACTTCGGAGTTAGCCTGAGCTCCAAGGGTGGAGGTGGTGAGGTAGGGTACGCCATTGCTTAAGGTGTAGAATTTCATAACACGTGTTATGTATTTACTTATTCTGAAATTTGATTTATGTAGATAATATATGTACTATAGGTACATAATTTCATAATACAAGATATAAATTCGTAAAATAAGACATACAATATGTTGTTGTTTTATCAACTACTAATCTATTTCAGGTACATAATTGCATACCATGAGAAACAGAAACGTATAACACAAAACACATATACATATTTTAATTTTACTTTAGTTCAGGTACAAAAACAATATTCTTAAGGTACAGAATTGCATAACATAAAACACAAAAAATGCATAACACGAGACACAAAAACGCATATCACAAGACACAAAAAGTACATGTTTTATTTACTTTATTTCAGGTAAAAAATCCATACGCTTAAGGTACAGAATTGCATAACATGAGACACAAAAACGCATAACACAAGACATATACACATGCTTTAATTTACAATATTAAAAAAAGATCGCCATTAAAATTCAAATTCAAAATTACGTCGTTTAATTAGCACTAGGGTCCACAAAGAACCATGGACCCTATTCCACGGTATAATGATCGGTGAAGTGGCATTTCCATAGATGTCTTTTAACATTATAATTAGGCATGTTTTTCTCACTTTTTAATCTTCCATCCTCTATTTTACGTTCATTTTCCAAAGAACATTATAAAATCATTTTTCAAAAACTCAAATAATTTTTAAAAATTAAATATTCAGAATATTTATGAATACGTTTAGTACGGGAACTCCTTAATAGCAACATTTTTTCAATTCGTTAATTTGGTTGTCTCATTCAAATAATTCAGTTCTTGCCACCCACTTCAAATAAATTTGTACCATTGTTCCTCCTTTTTTAAAAGAAAAACTCCATTAAATTTCATTAAACAAGTGCTCAATACAAAAAGAAATAGAAGACAACCAACAAGAAGGACCAAACTAAGAACGCGCAACTCTAACTAAAGCATGAGCAAACTTGTTCGCTGACCTAGAAAGAAATTAAAAAGACACTATTTCAAAGTGTCGTTGAATAACCCAAGACTCACTAATCACATATCTTAATTTCGTACGAGAAGTCAGATAAAGTATCATTGTTCCTCCTATTGATACCACTTAAGACTAATTGTCTATAAAATATTTAGGGGATGTTTGGTTAGAGTATCAGTATTGAAATTAGAATTATAATTAGAATTGGATTCAATAATTAGAATAAGTTTTAACAAAAGAACACTTTATTTAGTAATGTGAAAATTATAATTTATGCCCCTCATAATATGCCAATTATTAATGTCATTTCTGAATTATTAGTGGTGTAAATGTTGCCCCTCAATTTTTAAAACGGTACATATATTGTCCTTCCCGTACCTTCAACTTTGGATTACGGTTACCCAATTTTGGATTTCGGATTTCGATTTGTATTCAGATATTATTAAAGTAATTTTAAAATAATTTTTTTAAGAAAATGTTAATAAAAACTAAAAACATTTACTTTACAAATACTCTAGTATAGAGTTATTCAGCATATTTTAGCCAAAATAAGTAAATACGTAAACAAAATAAAACAAACAAGTTACAATTTACAATCATAACAAATACAATTATACAAATTTACAACTTATAAACAGAAACATATAATAATTTTACAACAAAAATCTAAGTTTAACTTTAACAAAATTTCAAGTTAAACTTCAATTCAATCTTAAATGAGTTAAGTCTTTCAACAATCAACAATCATCAACAACTCAGCAAGCCAGCACCCGTCAGCAGTTCTACACTTAACACTACTCTTCTTCCTGTTAATATCAAAATTTAAAACAATATTAATCAAGTGTAACTAAGTAAACATCTAACTAAGGATGTGGGCATTAGGCTAATAGGCTCAGAATGTATTTTTCCAGATCAAGTAAGGATGAGGGCAAATTACTCAAAATGTGTTATAGTATCACATTAGCAACATACCAACTTCATTCTATTTATTCAGACAAAGGTGGAAGCATCATCATAGCCAACAAGAAAACACCCATTAATAACTAACTAAACAAAATAATGCATTAAAAGTAAAAACTGAACACAGAGCAAGACTGCAAGTCAAAGGTATACCAGAAATCCAACACTGTAACAATGAGCTAGGTTGAAGTTTTTTCTTACCTGAATTCTAGAAATGGGACATCAGTTGGGCTCAACTCATCTAAGGGCAACAACATTTCAATAATAGAAAGTTGCCAGGCCACTTAAAGGTTAAAGAACAGACAACTTGTGGAGTACAACAAACCAACAACAAAACAACATAACATATTAACATAAACAAAAGGGAAATAAATACATTATATGAATTGATGGCAACATTGATGGTACAATATATGTAGCTCCAGTGGGCAACTCTGCAAAACAGAATAAGGAAATTAGAATAAGAAAATAAAGAATTAAGAAACTAAGTAAAAAAAAAAAAAAGAATTACGAATAAGAGTAAGGAAATAAAGAATTACCCTTCTCTAATCTTTCAACTCCATCTAAGTTCTCATCAATTGAGATTGGTTAATTTGGTAACATCAACCAATCTTGTGCACAAAGTAGGGCTTCCACTATTTTAAGAGTTAAGGAACTCCTAAATGCATCAAACACCCTTCCACTTGTACTCTGAGTTGGGCGAGTTAACTTGGCCGAGTCGGCCGCCTAGTCGGCCGAGTTATGCGCTAGCCGACCACCTAGCGAGCAATTCACCTCGGCGTAGGGGAGCCTAGCGCATAGGCGGTTCCTGGGTGACTGATTTTTGCAACCGTGCTTGCAGCTCAGTCTACTTACTGCTTCCACCACCACTCTTCATTCTCTGTTTTTTCAATTGACTCTTCAACCTTGATTGAGGCCTACCTATTATAGCATTTGTAGCCTCAGACTAGACAAATTGTAGAGGATTCTGACTGGGTAGAACTGACAGAGTGTGTAGTTGCATAGTCATTATACAACTCAGCCGTTGCAACTTAGACCTTGGAAAAACAAGCTTTGCATTTCACTTCTCTATATAGCTGGACAAATTGATATGACATGTACTCCTCATTATCTCTAGGGTCCAGAATATTGGCAAAAAAAAAAAAAAAATGACAAAGTTCATTTTTCTGGATCCCCCAATATTTCTCAAACTTGTTTTTCATTTGTGTCCCCATTGCCTGTTAAATATAGAAAGCATATAAAAAATAATTACAAGTTAAAAAAGAATCAACTCAATCAAGATTATCAAATCAAGCACAAAGCAAATCAAATTAAAAGTGTTTACCTTTTCAATCCTAGCCTTAGTTGTAACCATATCTTCCAGATGCAACTCAGATAAGAGATCTCAGAGAAGAATGTGTTAGATGTGACATAAAGAGAACTAGATATTCTCACTGCCATCTCATAAAATTTTTTCAGAAGCTTCACTAGGGGTGGGCGTCGGTTCGGTTCGGGTGATACCCGAAATTTATTTAGGATATCCGAAAATTTTGGGTGATGCTTTATACACCCGATATCCGAACCAAATTTAATTTGGATATGTTCGGTTTGGGTGAAAACATTTCGGGTTGATCTTCGGGTTTAATTGGATATACCCAAAAAAAAATGATACTCCGTATAATACTTTATTCGGAGATAAAATAGCCAACAAAAGATCAAAAGAAATAAGAAATACATATATCATCAGTTTTGTTTCAAACTTAAATAACAATATTTTGCCATTGAACAAATTACCAAAAGTCAAAGTAGTCTAAAATAATAAAGATAATCAATTCCATAACAAGCATAAATGAATGAAAATGCAACAAAATATTAGATAAAACAAATCAAAATCTAATGTCTCTTTTAGTCTTCTTTTTTTTTTTTTTTTTTTTNTCTCTTTTAGTCTTCTTTTTTTTTTTTTTTTTTTTCAATTATCTCCATGATTCCAAATCATCAAGTTTCCGGCTCATAAATTTCTGCAAAAAATAAATATAATAGCATTAGTTAATAACATATTATTCTTTGGCATTAAGATTAAGAATACAATATATTATACATACCAATTTAATGTTTGTCTGCTTGTGGATCAAAGTGGCTAGTCAAATCATTCTTAGCATTCAAGAGTTGAATTTGAATCCATATTTTTGCTTTCAAAACCTAACATAGTAAAATTAAATATTAATAATTGAAAAAAAAAAAGAAAAAACAAGAAGGGGACAGAGAGACTTAGGCGGAGAACAAGTCAATAAGTAATATTCAAAATATTCAAAATTGAAAAAGTATAAGATGTTTAATTACCTTTTTCCATCTCTTCAAGGATTGCAATGTCTTCCTCAACACTTACATCTTTTGATTGGGAACGTAACCAATCTTGGGCACATATCACCGCTTGAACCATTCTTGGTGTTAAACTGCTGCGAAAAGCATCAAGTATACGACCACTAGTGCTAAATGTAGACTCCGAAGCAACAGTAGAAATTGGTACTCTAAGCAAGTCACGTGCCATTTGTGACAAAGTGGGAAACCTAGGTTCATTCACCTTCCACCAAGCAAGTATGTCAAATTTATCACTCAAAGGCTCAAGAGCTTCATCTAAATACTTGTCTAACTCAATTTTATTTGAAGGAGAACCACTTTCATTAGCATGCCACTGAATAAAATCACTCATGTCATTTTGATCATCTTGAACACTTGAAATATGAAAATCCACAACAATAGGGGCAGATTTGTTTGTTGCAAGAACTTGAATAGAACTTCTTGCCTCATATTCACTAAAAAATATTACACAAAGCTTCTGTAAATTTTGCTATTAGTTACTTTCCTTTTTGCTCTCCGTATAACTTAGCGCACACATACTTCACATATGAAAGCTTTTGAGTTGAATCTACCATAGCTGCAAGAAATATAACTTTATTCATTTTTTCAGGATCTCCCAAATACTTATCAAACTTAGATTTCATCCCAATTGCCATTAGAGCCAAATCAATATCTGTGGAATCCCTCCACTGATTTATCTTTGCATGAAGTGTCCCAATATCACGTAAGAATGTGTTTGCAGTCACATATTTACTTCCAGAAACTTTCACTGTAAGCCGATAAAAGTGGCTCAAAAATTTACCATTCTTCTAACAACCTCCCAATCCTTTTCATTAGGAGTTCTTGATGAAGCTTCATCTTCATACTGACTAACACCAGATGTTAACTCCTTAATATAATTAGGATCTTCAATCTCATATCTTTCAAACACTCTCTCATACTTCTCTGCAACATCTAACATCAAATACACACTATTCCACCTTGTTCTGACATCTAAACAAAGAGCTTTTGTGCATTCAACTTTAGCAAAAACTGCACAGTCTTTAAATTTTTTAAGCCTTGTCGGAGACTGTCTAACATATTTTACAGCAGCCCTAACAGCATTTATAGAGTCATTTACCTCTTTCAAACCCTCTGAAACAACCAAGTTAATAATATGTGCAAAACATCTCATGTGAAGGAGGTCACCATTCATTATATTAGTCCCCAAATTCTTCAGCACATTTTTCAAACTCTTAATGACATTATCATTAGAAGTTGCATTATCAACGGTGACACAAAATAACTTATCTAAACCCCAATCAACCAAACACCTCATAATTACATCACCAATATCTATCATATCCTTTGACTTTCAATTGGACAAAAATTTATTACCCTTTTATTTAACTTCCAATTTGCATCAATCCAATGAGTTGTAATACACATGTAAGACACTCTTTGAATAGAAGTCCAAGTGTCAGTTGTAAGAGACATTCGTTGTTTTGACGCATTAAGCACATTTTTTAACTTACACCTCAATTCAATATATAATTCAAAAATATCTTTAGTGGCAGTTCTTCTTGAAGGAAGTTGATATCTAGGAGGTGTTATAAGATCAATATAAGTTCGAAAACCGTCTTTTTCAACAAAGCAAAATGGGAGTTCATCAATAACAATCATATGAGCCAATCCTTTCCTAGCAACTTCATTATCAAACTTCCAAGTTTTCATATCCCTAATATCACCCTTCTCAGTTTCACCATTCAACATGTGCTTTATAGGAAAAAAGTGAGTTTGAGTAGAATCAATATTATATGATTTGTAATCCTTCAAATGATTCCACAAGTTACTAGTTTCATGTTTTTTTGTTTCAGTAGCATAATCTTTTTTGCAGTAATTACAAGTTGCACGTTGTTTACCACTACCCTTATCAATAAACTTAGCATAATGTTTCCAAACATCTGACCTGTCTTCCATACGTTTTCGCTTTTTCCCTCCACCTTCTTCAATGCAAGCATTCGGTTCATTTGTTACTCTAGAAGGGCCAGTACCAATTTCCGTATTCTTAGGATCGCTTGGCATTTCGATTTGGTTGTTATCTTCCATCTAAAAAAAAAAAAAAAAAAAAAAGGAGACTGAAATGCATTAATATATAGGAAATTTCCAATTACATCAAACAATGAAACAAATTTCTTCATTGTGATTGAAGCAGATTTCTTCATTGTGATTTGTGAAAAAGAAACAAAACAAATATGTTTATTTCTAATGGTTGACAGTAAATTTAAGAGAGAAAAACATGTAAATTTATAAAGACGGACCTGGTTATGGAGTTACTACTGATTGTTGGCCTTCTTCACTTGCTTTGGCCTTTGCCGTTGACAACAATAGCGTCGGCTTTCAGAAATTGGGGAATAAACAGAATAAAATTAAAAACATAGATCAAATAATATGTGAGAACTGAGAAACTTGAAAACTGTTGAGAAAGGACTGAAAGGTTGAGAAGCTTTGGATTTTGAAACAGTGGGAGATTAGGATTTGGGAATAGTCGAGACTTGAGAAGCCCTGGATTTGGCCTTTTATTGTTTGAAAATTTGAAGGGGATAAGGAATTGAAGCAACCTGACTGCATCTCGCCGTCTCTATATGTAGACAAACTGACAAAGTGAGAAATCAAAAACTTGAGAAGTGGAAGAAGTGGATAACAGAGCATCACTGCATCATAAATCTCTTAGACTTCTACAAGAAATAAAAACCTCACTTATAATTATTAATTAAAATTCAATTGCTTTTGCCTTTTGGGAACTGGGATTCTGGGAACATGTGTGTGTAAGCATTATATATATATATATCGGGTTTCAGGTACAAAAATAAAACCCAATATCCGAACTGAAATTAATTTCGGATATACCATAATTAAAAATATCCGAACTGAAAATTAATTGGGTGTACCCAAACTCCAATTTTCGGTTTGGATTTCGAGTATCAGTTCGGATAATCCGAATAACGCCCACCCCTAAGCTTCACTAAGCTTTCCACAGAACACCGATCCAGATAAGAAGGAACAGAATCACCCAAATCAGCAGAAAAAGATGGATCATTTTGCTCATATGCTTCAAGCACCCTCTGATATTGAATTGCAGTGTTAAGCATAATGTAGGTGTTGTTCCACCCTGTAGGGACATCAAGCTGTAAAGCAGATTTAGCTTCCACCCTAATGAGAGCAACAAGATCTCTAAACTTTTTCAGCCTAGCAGGTGAGTTCCTAACCCATCTCACTACATCCCTAACCCTTTTCACTACACATCTGCAAACCTCAAACCATATTGGACCACTAAGTTTAGGATATGGGTTATGCACCTCATGTGCATGTACTCCACCCTAATAGAAGAAGAACTCTGAGATAACATCTTGCTCTTAAAAAAACCCCAAAGTTGTATCATTAGAAGGAGCATTGTCGACTGTAACATTGACAAAGGAAATAATTTTTTTTTTCTAAAGCTTCCACTGGTTATCAATGAAATGTGTAGTAATGCACATATAATTAATCCTCTAAACAAAAGTCCATGTATCAGTGGTTAAACTGACCCTTTGGGTTCCCACCCTAAACAACTTCTTAAGGTTTAGCGTCTCATCAAGGAATATTTGGTAGATGTCCCTAGAAATTGTCCACCTAGAAGGAATCCGAAACCTAGGACAAGCAACAAGAATAAACCTCTTGAACCTCTGTCCCTCAACAAACCTAAAAGAGAGCTCATCTATGATTATCATCTCACACAAGGCCCTCCTAATGTCATCTTGATTAAAGACCCATGTCCCCAAAAACCCCTCAAGAGCCTATGTTCCAGAAGTAGAAACAATATTTAATGTTAGTAGGGACTCGTATATTTTGAATGAGGATTTTTAAGGCAATTCAATATATGATTTCTCAAAGATGACATGCTATCTTTTTTAGATTCACATGCAAACAATTTTGCATAGTAATGGCACTTGCCTTTAATCACTTTCCCTCAGAATCTAGGATCTTTTCAACGTGATCCTAGACTTTGGATCAAGACTCAATTTCCTTCCTCTTCTTAGTAGCAGGAACGGTAGGAATGACTATAGGCTGTTGAGTATCTGTCTCAATGCCTTGGGTTTGTACTCCTTGTTCATCTACTATTGAGGTTTGAAGAGGTCTAGTTCCACTGATACTTTAATTGCTCTCCATCTAAGGGTGAGCAAAATATCGGTTAACCAAAAACCAATAACCGAACCGATCGAAAAATTGGTTTTCAGTCAGTTTCGGTTATTGATGTAAAAAAATTTAGTTTTTCAGTTTTTTACGGTTATTACCCTTTGGTTATCGGTCGGTGACCGATAACTGATTATATATATAAATCAATGTTGCAAAAATCCCGTCTAGGCCTAGGTGCCAGTCGACCGCCTAGCGTATCACCTTAAATGGTGGTCTAGGCGGTTGGCCGACTAGGCAACCGCCTAAGCCGCCTAAGTTCTGTCTAGGCCGCCTAAGCACCGCCTAGGCCGCTTAGGCGCTGACCGCCTAAGCCTCTTAGGCGCCGACTAGACCTCCTAGGCTGCCCACTCGGGCAATTAACTATTGTTTTTTTTTAATGGGTTATCTCACTCAAAACAATATTATTTTGAGCGAAATAACCCTAAATTGTACAAACTCTAGATATTTTTTAGGTTAATATTTAATATTTTAGTATTAACTATTAAAGTATTATATAATTTATAATTATTAGTCTTTAAAATACTTAAACAAATTTATTAAAAAAAAATACACTAACGCCTAGCGCCGATTAATCTCCGCATAGGCGTCCTAGGCGCTAGGTACCCTCGAGCGCCTAGCGATTTTTTCAACCATGATATAAATATATTAGACCAATATGCCAGCCTGCCATAGATCATAGAACATAGTGATACTTACTGTTCTAGTATTGGGGGAGGGGGAAGTGTCTGCTAAGGAGGACATGGTAGGAGTCTAGGAGATGAGACAGAAGGTGCACGAAATCTGTGCAGAAGAGGAGGATGAAGGCGATGACAAAGCAGAAAAGTATGAAGAAGAAGACAAGCAAAGGCGTAGTACAAAAGTAGGAAGATGTCATCTTCCACTAAGCACTGGTGCCATGAAGGGTGGTGATCTAGATGTTTCCGAAGAACCTAAGATTTCAAGAAAATTGAGGAAGGGGTCACTGTTGATGTTGCTAAGAATGTCGCCTGTACCATTTTTAGTTTGCATTAAATTAACCATTTATATATTTTAGTTTAAAATAGCAAATTCAAGCTTGTGTTTTTTTTTTTTTTTTTAAACAGCAGATTCAAGCTAAAGTTGCAAACAATTTGTAAGAGTTTGTCAAGTTTGTAATAGTTGTTCGGTTAATCCGTAATCGATATATAATATTTCTAAAGTTAATCCGTAATCGATATATAATATTTCTTAATATTTCTAAAGTTAATCCGTAATCGATATATAATATTTCTAAAGTTTCAAGACCGCATGCATATATCTACACATTAACTATTAATTAAACAATTATTTGCTCAAATTCAAACAAGGATAACATCATAAAACATAATCGATCTAAAACATATCTTCAATTGCACTATATAATATTTGCTCAGAAAACATAATCGATCTAAAACATATCTTCAATTGCACTATATAATATTTGATGTCATAATTTATATAATTATATATCGATCCAAATATTCTTAATATATTATATGTGCATCGCACGGGTGAAAATACTAGTTTAGGAGGAAAGAAATATCACTATAGTTAAGAATTAAATTGAGTATAACTGCTTTACTTTGCTAACATCCACATAATTCATAATTTGATTTTTTATCAAGGACAAAAAAAAGGTATAAAATGAAGGCAATATTCACAACAAGTGACAGGAGGTTCATATTTTCCCAGAAATGCCAGTACCAATGTCTATTAACGACTTCCTTGAAAGATTTATGATTGAATCCGCTATAACTCTAGCACTGGACTTCATGTAACCACCTGAAACATCATACCATATTGAAACACAGATTTTTAGATGGCTTAATAAAAGAAGATTACAATGACTTAATAATGACTTAATGAGTGGGGAACTTATTCAACCTGATGTAAGCATCAGAAGAGGGATATTTCTCTCCCGACCAAATCTAAAAACCTTTTCATCCCTTGCGGCTATTCCTTCTGGACTGATCTACACACACAAATAAATAGGCTGGCATTATCCTTCATAAATTAGCATACAAAGGAGAATCACATCAAACTCCACACTAAAAGATAATTTCCAGTGGACTGCATTGTTGAGGTTTTGTGTCAACTGGAAATTTTGGAGCGCAGAAAAGGCAGTGGCACAGAATCACAGATCACTTCCAGCTCTAGTTGAGTGTCCATTAAGAGCCCCACTTTGATAAAAAAAAACAAAAAACACGTGGATTTCTAAAGTCAAGAGTTAAACTATCTAATTAATTAGATTCAGCCTTTTTAGTATTTAAAAAAAATCCGAGAGAACATGTGGGACCATGGGTTAGCCTGTTTGGTTGATCTACAGAATAAGAACATGTGGGGCCATGGGTTAGCCTGTTTGGTTGATCTACAGAATATTTGTTTTTATTGAAGCTAGGATTTTATTTCTTGACAGATAAATTCAAGTCTTTTAAGAAGCTCACCTTCAATCTTCCCAGAGGATCTCCATCCAATATATCAGTGCCAGCATTATACACAATTAAGTCAGGGTTAAATTTATGTTCAGCAACCTGCAGATTCATTTCAAAAATCATAAACTACATATATATATGTATATGTATATTCTATGTTGAAAAACAAAGGGTTGTGTCTAACTGTGTGACATATTCTTCATCTTTGTTTCTGCCTCATAGCTACTTTCTCAACCTACAGAAGCACAAAAAGTCAACAGTCACCTCCACTGAGGCTCGAACCCACTCCCTTCCATGTGGGAGTGTAAACTGAGTGCCACTAGACCACAAGGTTGTTATTCTCTACCCACCAGATCTTTCAAATTCAACATTCTATATACATTAATAACTAATTAATTATTGCCTCTCTTAATTCTCCACATTGAGTCTCCTCAGTTCCTTCATTAGAAAAGGGCCACCATCTGTGTTTTCTCATTTGAAACTGAATAAAGAACCAAGTAAAGAAAATACAAACCTTAAGAGCTTGATCTAGTTTAGTCAAGTAGTCATTTGTTTCAGTTCCACTCTGTCACAATTGATTTAACAAAAGTTATGAGTTTGACGAAACAGAAGCACACAGTAAATTCATCTTAATCAAGAGAATTTAATTCTCACCCCAACTTCAACCTTCTGATCAATGTATCTCCTGGCTTCAAAATCCTTAAAAGATACATAACTTAGTAAAAAGACAAGTAGACCATATGCTCATGAAAAACCATATATTTGCAAGGGGACACTAGTGAAAATCCTGAGGGCAACAAGATAAAGAGGGACGCAAAGCAGGATAAACAATTTAGTCGGTAAAAAGTGTGTAGACAGCAACTCACCAATGGATAAATGCCAGGATTGTACATGTCAAGAATATAGACCCTTCCTGCCAATATCCAATCACAGACCAATCAACAAAAAGAAAGGGGTAACCCGGATAAAACTTGTAACCACAAGGTCATGAGTTCGAATCCCATCCTTCTTGGTTTGAGCCAGTCAGCTATGGGCAACCTAGACTGGTTTACCTTCTTGTTGTCCTTTGCCAGCTAGGGTCACAAGGTGGGGTTTACTCATTGTACACCCTCGGGTAGTGGCTACGGGTTTTCCTTGTCACCCCAAAAACAAAAAGAAGCCACAGAAAGCCCAAGGTAAGGTAAGGGAAAGAATCATACTGTCATTTGCAAAATCAATTTCATGGCCATTTCCTTGATGTGCATCAAGATCAATTATCATCACTCTGTATATGTAGATAATAAAAATTAACGAATTTTGATGCTCAACAAATTGCTTAAAATTTTATGTAGGTATAAATTTGCATAAATACCTTGATATATTCAACCTGACAAAGGCAAACTGAATACAAATTGAGATGTCTGCATAAGCACAAAAGCCACCTCCCTTGCTTGCAGAGCAATGATGAAACCCACCACCCACATTGATAGCCCATCCTCGTTCTTTTGCAAGCTTAGCAGACAAAATGGTTCCTCCTACCTATCTTAAACTGCTCAGTGAGTAGTTTGAACCATAATTTGTAAAGAAATAGAAGCAGAATATAATTAAATTTCACCTGCTTGCGGAAAGGCTGAAGAACTTTCTGCTGTACAAGACAATTAGGCAGAACTGAGACAGGTGGGACCTACAACGTAGAAGTACAAGATATCCAGAAATAAAAAAAAGTTCATTACAGGGATTCTTTTGGTTCCAGCTGTACTTCAGGAAAATGTTACGGATTACATTAAAAATATGAAGTTAAATTCAAGTATGACCTCAACAATCATAGCGACATTTATGCTGCTCTTTAAACTAGCCAAGTAGGACTCTGAATGTACCTGTCACCAAAATCACAGATTCTTAGACATACAAATAGAAGTTACAGAACATGAGGAACACATAGCACGTAAGCTTCACAGCAGGCACAAGAAATTAATACTTCCCATTTATGTTCACATTAGAGATAAAAGGGTGACATTTTTTTAATTTCATTGTTAAGTCTGCTCTAGATCCAACGAAGCTCGCCTACAAGGAAGAAAAACAAGAGAGGGAAGGAGAGAAAATAGAGTTTGTTTTACAGACACGCATTTCGACTTTTGGACTAATGGACCCAATATCCAGCAGATGTATAAAGTTCAGCCTCAAGCTCTAGAATCTTATGGTCTATATGCTAAAATCTTCTATAGAGCAAGGATAAGCACATCTGAGTATGTATAAGGCACTACATCCTCTTAAGCAAATCTAAGCAGGTATAAGGAAACTATGCCCAAGACCTTGTGGTCAAGTAGCATAAACTTATAAACTTAGCTAAGCTTAGGGGGTTACAAGTTTAACCCCCAACCCTTCAGATGTACTCCCCAAAAAAAGAAACAATTAAAGTCACTATTTGTTCTATTCCTTAGTTGGAACTTGTACAGCAGATCTCTGTTTCTATGATCTCCTGTTCCCTTCTCTGTCATAATGCATTTGCTAAAGACCAAACTGTTCCTATAAAGTCCAGGACCAACATATCACATTAAGTTCCTTTCCTGTGCTCATGATAGTATAAAGAATAATGGGCATTACACTAGAATGGAGAAGGATAATTAGATATATAAATAGCAAAAAATCCTAAAAGTTTCAACTTTCAACATCTTATTTTAAACAAGCACAAATAAAATGCAAATGAAAAGTGGCTTGCAATACCACTAGGAGATCATCTTTGGTTGCCTCCAGAGGCTCAACTATTTGCTTTTTCTCCAGAATTTTATCTGCAGTGAGGAACTGGCAGATACGACCCCATTTAGAAGAATCAAATGGGTGCCTACATCAAATTAATAAAAATGAAATGAACTTCAGAAAGACATTCATCACAAAATGGTTACCTCTGAAAGGATGAAACAAAAAAATAATAAATGTGCATAAAGAAAGGTGGAATATTGACAAGGTACTTGCAAACGGCAGACCACTCATAAAAGAAGTAAAATGTTGTTTGCACCAAATTAATTTTTGCACCAAATATTATTCAAATGGTGTGACATTGGAGGACTATACTTTGGTGACTATATGATGGATTTGCAAAATTCACATATCCACAAAGAGCACTTGAAGTCCAGCTATATAATAAATGTTACACCAATAGCCCATAGGATGTTAATATAAAATTATGATCAATTTAGTTAGGACTTCCTAGATTTCCAGCATGTTGAAGTTAGGGGTTTTTGTTCAATTATGCACTAAATATTGAGTCATCTAGTTTCATATTCTTGTAACATATAGTAGTGATGACTCAAGAATAATCTATTTACTTGCATAAATTTAAATGCAATCATGGATTAAATGGAAGTGAAGCTATATACACATTAGTGAAATATTGCATAATACTGATAGTGTTTTCGCCTTCCTAATATTCTGTAATTGTAGTTGACTAATAGTAGTGTTTTTCAGTTCCTCAGATTCTATAGTTGTTTAAATGGGTTCATGTTTCAAATTTAAGTTATGTAAAACACTTCCATTTTGAAGAAAATCACTAAGCAGAATAAAAATTTAGAAACTTACAAAAAATTTAAAATATAATAATTACCACAATAATAAGAAGAATTTAAATGTAGTCGTCATTGATCATGAATAAATGTGTGCCTTAAAAAAAAATTACATTAACATTTTCAAAGAAGTATAACTGCACTGGTGGTTTTCGAACATCAGTTAAGTATCCTGTTTACTCTCGCACTCAGAAGAATGTCTGTCCTATAAATTCAAGTCAGAAATCATAAACTGCCAAAAACAAACATAAAATATATATTTCATCTCCACATTCTCCAACCTTACTCATGCAAGACTGGAATTATGTTATTGAAAGTTCCACTCAATTAATCAAGTCTCCAAGGAAATTCATCAAGTGTACTCCAAAAGCAATAGAAGTATTACTCCAAATGCAGTAAAACGATATAAGGAGTACTTACTAACCCAATAAAAGGAGAAAAACACACACAAACACACACAAAGGAGATATATGCAGAGAAAATTCCAGAAAAGGAAAGAAACAAAATCCTTACAACTTTTCTATGCCGAGAAAGGCGATATTGTATGAAGATGAGTAGATAAGCGGAGCCTGATTCAACAAATAGAAGTTCAAGTTCAGTTAAGAACATTTGATGAAGTGTAGCTAAAACAATTTTACACAGACGTACATACACAATACATATTTGTATTGTATGTAGTTATAAAAACAAGTGTTGTAATTTTCACAATTATTCAAAAAATAATAATTATTTCCCGAAGAATAAAATAGATATAGAATTATATATCTAGAATCAATTTCTTATTTAGTAAACCTCTTTCTTAAAAATACGGAGTATCACTTTAAAATATTTTCCAACAGTAATAGAGGCGTGTTACCTTAGAAGGAGGCACGTCGAAATAGAGCTTGCTTGAGAGAATTCGATTTCGACGGACGGCTTCGGCGTCGTCGTTTTTGGATATCGGAGAAGGGCCGCCGGACGATGAAGACATCGTGGACCTTAGGCTAGTTGAGAAGAGAAGAGAAGCGAAGAGTTGAGGATAATGCAACGATTGAGGCCGGGAACGGTGAAGTTTAGCGGCGATCGGAGGGGAGATTATATTATCCGGCTGACGCACAGAGGATCATAGCTCACTTTCCATTTGTGGCGGTTGGAACTTGGGAGAGAGGTGTTTAGTTTGACTCGGCGAGTGTGGGAAGAGCTAGACGGTGCTTCGGAGATAGGTGTCAGTAAAGCCATGCGGAGCATGCCACGTGGAGCGGAGAAAATTACATACGAGTCCCCGCAGTTGCTTAGGGAAAATGCTTCCCCTCCTAAATTTCATCTTCAATATTTTTCCTCCTCTGGATGTGACATCCATTTAGGCCGAAGTAGTGATAAATTTTTGAGAAGATTTTGCAAATCTAACTAGAAAAGAGAAAATCAGAGTGAAGAAAAAAAAAAGAAAAACAAAACAAAACAAAAAATTGAAAAAAAAATTATATTTACGTGCCCCTGGGAGCGAGAGTTGCGCAACTCTCTACTTTAATAGTGGGCTCCACAACCTCTGAAAAAACTTCATATTTATGGGAGATACTCCAACTTTCTCTCTCCTCACTATCTCTTTTCCAACTTGGCAATTTTGGCCTAAAATACCGTGAAAAACTTCCAATGGGGAAGGCCTTAGGTGCTATGAATTATTTAACTCCACCACTAATTCAAAATAGAATTTAGCTATCAATGAAATATTGTCACATCATGAAGGATGAATTAGAGAGAAAAAAATAATAAGGGTCTCTATTAATATTGCCACATCATGAATGTGCAACTAGCGTGGATGTCCGTCAAATGCACAAGAAGGTGGCAACTTTTCTATATTAACATACATAATCCAAATATATCATATATGTCATTTAAAATAGATACATGTAGAAGATAATCATTAATAATTTTTATTCATCTAAATAAATACATAAATAAATAAAACACAATTAATAAATTAATAAATACAAAGCCCACTGAAATAAAACTAAAAATATATATTTACAGCAACTCGTGTGTGTGTTCAATATTTTAGCCCAATGGACAGCAAAATTGTTAAATAAGAAAAAGAAAGGCCTAAAAATCATTTGTTGCGCTAGCCCAACCCATCTTACCTATGCTCATGTATAAAAACTCAAACTAAAACCCTAATTCAGACATTTATACCACATTAACCCTTGGCTCCTTCTCCTGTATGTACTCTCTCATCTCTCTTTATCCTTTCTAGAAGCTACGCTCACATCTCCTAATTCAGACATTCATACCACATTAACCCGTGTGTGTGTCCAATATTTTAGCCCAATGGACAGCAAAATTGTTAAATAAGAAAAAGAAAGGCCTAAAAATCATTTGTTGCGCTAGCCCAACCCATCTTACCTATGCTCATGTATAAAAACTCAAACTAAAACCCTAATTCAGACATTCATACCACATTAACCCTTGGCTCCTTCTCCTGTATGTACTCTCTCATCTCTCTTTATCCTTTCTAGAAGCTACGCAAAATATATTCTACCACCTTTTTCGACCAACATCATAAAAAACTTCTATTTTCCGATCATTTTTCACCAAATCGCCACAAAAACATTTTCTACCACCTTTCTTACTTGTCTTCCAAATAATCTAACCTACCTTACATTGATCGTCTGAGAAACGGTAACGAAGCCACTCAAATCTTTGACCCATACACGTCAATGAAGGAACTGGTAAGACGAATAGCCTGCTACATCGGTGTGGAGATGAAAAAGCATATTGGATTTGAAGGAAACAACCTTTATACACAAATATTGTTGGGTAATCTTCATTTTTCTTTTATCACTTTATTCTCCATTTAAATAGATTGTGTTTTATTTGTAGACTTTTTTTCTAGAATTACATTATTGAATTGTATTTAGTTTTTTAAATATAACAAATTACAAAACAATTTTTATTTTTTAAAAAAAATGCAATTTTATTAAGGCAATATATTGTATATAGCAAAAATATTAGATTAAATATGTATACAACATCTGTTATTAGTAATTTTGTGTTAACATTTGATTTCCAGAAACTTCTAAGCAAAAATGATAAAATAGGATACTCTGTGACAGTTTGAGAGCATTTTGACCATAATTCTGTTATACGAGGTCCAATTGGGGTGATTGGAGTGTGGAGAAGTGTATTTTGGGTGAGTGTAGGATGTGTAATTAAGAGGATATCCTTACATAGATATCGTTCTTGATGGATAGGCGATAGGAGTTTGAGCTCTAAGGTTTCAAGGACAAGATCGCATTATTCGCATAGAAATTTAGTCAATTACAATTTGGTAGATTGAGTATATAAGTGCAATGACAAAACAACAAAGTGAAGACCACAAATGTATTAAAGTGGAGTTGGATAGGTGCAATGCATAGGCTTAGAATAAGTTTGAAAGTATCCTGTTGGAATAATATTCTAACTTCTAGATACTTTGAGACTTCAAGAACTAAGTACACCACACTTGCCAATGGCCTTGTGGTCTAGTGGCACCCGGTTGCACCCCCATGTGAAACGGGGTGGGTTCGAGCCTCAGTGGAGGCGCAGTTGTCTCTGTGTGCTTCAGTAGGTTGAGAAAGTAGTTATGAACATATACTACATTGAGTGAATATAATGACAATGTCATTATTGATATTACAAAAACACTAACAAAGCATACTACTAATCTACGTTTAACGTCTTTAGCTCGACGCAATTGTTAATGAAGAGTCCATGCATGGTTGGATGAAGATAAGTCATTTGTCTGTCATTATTGATATTACAAAAACAATCTACGTTTAACGTCTTTAGCTCGACGCAATTGTTAATGAAGAGTCCATGCATGGTTGGATGAAGATAAGTCATTTGTCTTAATCGACTCTCTTCTCAAGTGTCGGGCATCAACAAACTCCTTAAAGCTCATGATAAGCACATTTTCTTCTAACTTCCTCTTGTTTTCCTTCTTATCTTATTCTTTCTCTTCTTCCTCAACCTTCTCTTTTTCTTCATCAATTTCTTCCACATCAATATTCCCTTTTCGTTTAATATTTTCTATTCTTTCTCAACCTCTTCAATCAACTCTTTTTCTTTAACAATTTCCATCTTTTCCTCCCCACCACTTCCTTTTTCCTTTCTTTCTTCAACTTCTTCTTCACGTTTCTCTTTTATGTCCTTAACTTCAAAATTTTCTTCACATTTCTCCTTCTCTAGGACATATCCTCTCAACTCCTCATCAACTTCTATAACTCCGCCAACCAAGTAAAGAGTCATACATTCATCCTCACAAGATGTTCACTCCTTCTCACAAGCATCTTCATCCATGCATACCATCCCCTCACACATTTCCTTTACACTCCTTTCTTCTTCTTCAAAATTTTCGTCCATGCTCTCTTCACATCCCACTTTCCCCCTCATTAACACTCAAGGTCACTCAAGTCGGGGATGTCACTCACTCACTCCTCCCTATCAACCCTACACCTCTCTACTTGCGAATCTACTTGAGAGTTATCTTTGGTTGTGCTTGGAAGTGCCTCAGGAGCTCTTTGGGTAAAGGCCTCTTGTAGTAGGCTCAATTGCAACTCCAAAGCCTCTTATCGCTTGTCATTCTTCCTCATCCAAGTAGTCATCATCTCCTCCAAATTGATCTTAGGGCGGGGGTTCTTCATCATGACTAGATGCATCTTCCTCCTCACCTTGTCTCAAGTGGTTGGCTTCATCTTCATTGTCCTCATTAGGTACAAAAGTGAGTCCCAAATGTCTAGTTCTTGCCAAGGTCTCCTCATCCAATCCATATTCTCCCACACTTGGTGAATGCTTTTAATCGTCATATGGTGGTGAACTTTGGTGGCGTGGGTCTTGGGAATAAGGTGGATATTGAGTTGGTGAAGAATATGAATTACAAGGGTAATATTGTGGCTGGTAAGGATGTTGAGGTGGATTGTAGTTATAGAGATCTTGAGGGTATTGTTCATATCGAGCATATGAAGAATTTTGAGTGTATGGTTGAGGGGTGTGGGAACCTTGGTTATATGAATGGTCTTGAGGGTATGGATTTATGGGGTTATGGTGAATGGCTTTTTCAAACGTTTAGTTAAGTGCATCACAATGATGGTAATAAAAGGATTTCATTTTGGGTGGTGGAGTTGAGTGTTGGTACGATGAACCTTGGTAGTTTTGAGGTGGGGTTTGGTGATTAAGTTGGGAGGAATCATTTTCATAGTATTTTTGCCGTTTTGGCAAAGATATTCATAAGGACTTCTAGGAGGTGGGGGTTGTGTTAGGTAAGGGATGTTATATGGGGAGTCAATTCCAGCAATAGTCTTCCGACTATTGTGATTTTCCAAATTTAACCATCGTTTTTTAATTTGGACGAATTAAACCTTTGACTATCAGAATTCTTCCACTATTAGTCCTTCCGTTAACTAGGAGTTAGATTGACATTAGTGCAGGGCTAAAATGGTCATTTTGTCTGCTGAGCTTCTTCTTCACAGGCCATTCGTTCATTCCGTTGATTCAAGGAAGTCCTCATTCCCTGCAACATTACAGTGACTAATATGTAAAGGATGTGAATTGAACTACACCTGATTCGCCGACGATGTCGTCGTTCTAACTCAAGACAACTTCGAGAAGGAAGTCGGCCAAGATCGAGGCGCTCTCGTCGAATTCTACGCTCCCTGGTCTGGTCACCGTAAAAAAAAATATGAAGGTGTACGAACTGCAGAAGGCATTTCTGAGTATGTAAACAGAGAAGCAGGAACCAATGTATTAGAATCCACACTCCTTTGCTGTGTTAGTCTTCCCTTCACTCTCTCTCGAGCCGGCACGGTTCAAGCCATGCTCATCCTCCAATTCCCGCCACATTCGCAGGATGCTTGATGCCTGACTGCTTATTCTCTCAACATCACCCTAGTGCCTTGAAGTAGGAGACTGTGATTCTCTCAAAAATGATGAATCAAGCATGGAAACTGTGTGCAAGCCAGCAAGTGCTATCAACTCTGACTCGCGATTTCTCCTTTCCATTGTTGTTATCATCTCCTGTGCTTGCCTAGCAGCCCACTTGCTTAAAATCCGCGAGTGGCACCTCCTGGCTGTAGATGACTCAACCAGATCATCACCTTCTAAGTCGGACCTCCTCCTCCTCCTGACAAGTTGCTCGCCCTCATCATCATCATCCTCGGTGTTCCTAGCAGAACTGCATGACGCATATGACATACATTCATCCAAATGGCCACGCATCAGCTCCTCGAGCCCCCTCTCAAATTCAGCACGTGCATTATCAGCCGTGCTCTCGGGCTTCTATTGAAGCTGTTGCTGAACATCTGCCATTTCTTAAATCGACTATCCCGAAACATAACACTCAACAAAGGGGAAGAAGAAGCTCTGTTGAAGAAATGACCATTTTAGCCCTTCTATTAACGTCCATCTAACCATTGGTTAACGAAAGGACTAATGGCGGAACAATTTTAATAGTCAAGGGTTTAGTTCGTCCAAATTGAAAAACGAGGGTTAAATTTAGAAAATCACAATAGTCAGAGGACTATTGCTGGAATTAACTCTTATATGGGGTTTCATAGTACCCTTGTTGTGACATGTAGCTCCAGTAGCCATGATCACTATCCTCATAATATTGAGCATTGTAGCATCCATAGTCATCATAGTGATTTTCCCCATACGATAAGGAGTTAGAGGAACCCCCATTAAGCACATAGTTTCCTTGGTTTCCATATTGCTCCCCTTGATAAGATTGAAAATATGGCATGTAAGACAAGTAATACACCAAGTTAGGCAATTCAAACAAAAGTGCAAAAACACACAACAATGCAAATAACAAATTATTAAAAAAAAACCTAGGCTCTCCTACAAATCTCCCTTATGTTGAAACAAGTCAAAGAACTCAAACACCGCTACATATCCTTGGCAACAATGTCATTTGATGATGAGTATTTGAGTGAGTGTAGATGCGTAGGAGGGTATCCTTACACTGAATATCATTCTCTCAAGGATAGGCGATAGGAGTTTGAGCTCTAAGGTTTCAATCACAAGATCACATTGTTGCCATGGAAATCTAGTCAATTACAATAGGTTTCGTTTGAATATAGGTTTGTAGTAACAAAGCAACTAAAGAATGAACACTATAGTATTAAAGTGGAGTTGAATAGGGCAATGTATAGGTCTAAGTAGAATGACCAATAAGGGAGCAAGGAAAGAAACCAATTGACAATAGGATTGATGTGTGATAACTAGAATGAAGCCTTTCTCAAGGACATTCCACACTTCTATAGCTTTCAAGGGCACTCTCATGCCTCAAGGAAGTATAAGAGGCGTTTTATCGAACACTTCGTGTCCTTAACACCACACACACTTCCATTTTTTCAAAGGTGAAGTGTGGTTAAATTGCCCCTTGAGGTTAGAGAGGTTTGTTAACTCCCAATTAATCCCCAATTATGCTAAACAACTATCCATCAAGTCAAGAATTAAGTCCCTACTCTACCAAATCAAAGTCAATCCATCACACACTAGCATGCACACCTATCCTCCTCCTATAAAGAGCTAATCACACATAAGCATAATGAAAGTATCACAAGATTCATGATCAACAAGGAATTCCATAACAAACACAAGATATAAAATCAAAACAATAGAGCAAGAAAGGAAAATTGCAATGAAAGTAAATTGAAAAAAAAACGTAGCTAAACAGAGATGAATTTGTAGATCAAAGTCTTCAATTCTTGCATCATAATTGATATTGAACTTAAATCTTGAATCTAACTAAAAATTGAAATGCAATTTGAAAATGTAAATTGTGTTTAGGTCTAAGAACATGAAAGGAACTTCATATTCTAGTGTCTAAACTATCTAACTAACTATCTAGGTCCCCCCTTGAGTCTTCCAAGCCTCAAATATATAGGTAGTTGAAAGTACCCCGCTTCAAGAGCTCTCGTACGTATGCGAGAAACAAAAACATTCTGGAATTGATGTACGAGCCCTGTTACGCTCATACGACTCTTCTGGGTAACAATTCTGGTTTCCAACCCATTTTTTACCTTATAGACATTCGAATTAGGCTTTGCAGTCTCTATAGAAGTTGTAGCTCTTTCAGTTATATTTCCAATTCCATTGAAATCACTTGATTTGGACATCCCTAGGCTGAGAAATGCTCAAAATATCGAGACCTCACATTTCAGAGAAAACATTGTAAGAATTCTGCTAACACAAGGGTACGAGACCTGGTACGGGAATTCCATAAAGTTTCAAGAATTGAAATACAACCATACGAGGCCTCATATTGGAATTCCAGAATCATTCTAGAGTCGGTGTAAGAGGACAAAGCATGCTTGTACGCAATGGCTGGAATGCACGAGCGTGCAACCCCTTGTGCCAACCATCCTTGCACGAGTGTGCACCCGTTCGTGCACTAGAAGCAGTTCCCTCCTCTTATGCTCCATTTTCGTGCAAAAAACCCTTGAACTAGAAATTCAAGAAAGTCACCAACAACTTTCATGTTCAGAGTTTTAAGAGATTCAGGAAAAATCAAAATCGAAAAATCATAAAGAATCTAACACGCCCCAAGGATGCAACCCTACAATATGCTGGTAGTGCTTTTGTCTTATCTACCTCATATAAAGTCCAATTAAGGGGGATTCAAGTATCCATGAAAAGTTAAGACAATATGCTACAACTTTCATGTTTAGAGTTTTCCAAGATTTGGAGCAGGACAAGGCCAAAAATAAGGACAAAGTTCAGCACGTCAAGTGAAATGGGCATGCCCTGACCATGTCACTTGGGTAATTTCACTAAGCAGTAAGGGGCATAGTCGTGTCACAGGCTGCGTTAGATGGCGAGAATTGTTATTTAAGACAAATTTGAGATTTTTTTAGGACATTTTGACCATAGGCTTCAAGAAATATTCCAAGACACTCTATGGTTTACAACTTTCTTATCGTTTCAAGAATATTTTTTTACACCTTTAGACCATAGGCTTCAAGAATCTTTTCTTACACCTTGAGAAAGGCTTGGAAAAAAAGATTCTTCATGGTTCAAGGAGTTTTTCTATGCTTTACAACTTTCTTATTGTTTCTTTGATTTCTTTTGTATTTGTCTCCACATTTGGAGGCTAAACATTGTAGTATTTAGATTTATGATGAACTCTAGGATGACACTAAGTTCTTTATTGTTTCTTGCCAATTAATAATTGTTTTTCCTTTGATTCAATTGAATTTCTTTATTGTTCTTGAGTCAATAATTGCTAGCTTATTGAAATCTTGATTGGTGGATGAACTTTAGGATAGAGATATCCTTATTGAGTGTAGATCCCACACAATTGGAATGAGTGAATTGCAACCCTAGATGTAGGATGACATCGACCATCTGTGTTCGAGTCAAATTGGTCAATAGAACTCACAAAATGTTAATGCAATTTTTACGAAGGTCTTAGATTTAGAAGGGATGCTAATTAATCAACCTAGAGATTAGTTGTTAATACTCTTGAGAAATATGAGGCCTCGCAGGCTTAGGAATGAACAATTATTTTTGGCATATATATGCTATGGTCAATGATATCTTAAGGATCAATAGATCCAAAAACCATTTTCTCACTGGTTACTTTCCTCTTTTTTTTCCTTAGTTTTGTTTGTTTAGATTAGTTATTCACTTTCACTTTTACTTAATTCTTCTCATTAATCTTTTGGCTACATAATAAAACAATAGATAATACTAGTATTCGTAATTTATGTGAATACGACATTCGTTACTCTACCCTCTATACTCTGAACAGATGCACTTAGTTAGACGTATTTGTGTAGTTGCAAATTCAGTATTAGTTTGGGACAAATAAAATCAAAGAGGAACCACACTTATTCTTTCAATTATTGAATGTTATGAAATTTAATCCCAAATTGTCAATTCTTAAAAATTTAGTCCTTCAATTGTTTAAAGGTGGCCAATCCAGTCTTTCTGTTGCACCAATTTAGTCCTTCAATTGTTTAAAGGTGGCCAATCCAGTCTTTCTGTTGCACCAATTAGTCTTTCACTTGTTTAACACTGAAGTTAAAAAAAAACTAAGTTGGAAAGCTTTAAAACAAATTGAAGGATTAATTTTTTTTTTTTTTAAATTGACAATGGGAGCCTAAATTGCATAACATGCAATAATTGAAAGACTAAAAGTACAAATTCCTCTTTAAAAAAAATTCCTGGTCTTTAATTATTGACATTTGTAAATATAGCCCTTAATTATGTCATGATATTTTTAGTCATTTGTCCTAAGATCTCTGCACACTTTCATCAACCATTCTCAAAACCGGTTTGAATTGACTAAAATTTCACACATGTTAACCCAAAGGTAAGCATAAGACATCAAGGAACGATTGAAAAATGCTATTAAGTTATTGTGAAACATTAAGATAAAGGACTAAAAACGTAACATCTAAGAACTCAAAACACAATATTATAACACATCTAAAAACTACATATACAAAGTTAATAACCAGGGATTAGAAAATGAAATTTTTCCGAAGTGCTGATGATGATAAGGGATTTCATATTTCAGCATTTGTATGGCACCTACAGCAAGGGGAGTACAAGTTGAGGTTTCCTCAGTATAATCTTGACATAATAAAAAGGAGACATCTACTGTTAGAAGACACAAGATTTTAGCATTCCAAAAGGTTTTTGACAAAGTATGTACCCACAAGAAACCATCCAAGAATGAGCAGCGAAAATGAAAACAGGGCGATGAAAAAGGGCCATCCCACCATAAGAATACCCAGGGATAGTACAAACACGAAAGGGAAAAATGACCTCAAGATGGAAAGGCCGTCGACCCAGTGCCCCTTGAGCAATATAAGAGCTGCAACGTTAATCATGTTCCAATCCATTGATCCACCGTAGCTCATCCTGTTCAAGCAGTTTGCAGCGAACGAGTGGCTGTTGCACGTGAATAGATTGAACGATCTATGCTCAAAGTGGCGGATACTGGAGTGGATGGCATCATCCCAACTAATTGCAGTTCCAAACTCAGCATGTTTATAGCGTTGTGTGCACGAATGCCCGGCGAGGTTTGGAGGAAAACAGCACTGCTCAAACATTCAATTTCGTTAGTCATGATTCTCAATGCAATTGGAAGAATGTGTTCCATCTCAACTAAAAGACTAAGCTAATAGTTGGATTGCACATTTATGTTTACTTTTTGACGGGCTCCAAGTAACACGTGGACCATAGTCAATTTTTTATCGGGCGACAAGGAGATTGCTACCAAGTTAAAGCATGTGCTCCATCTCAACTAAAAACACAACCTGATAGTTGGATTGCACATTTATGTTTATATATTATATATGCTCAGAAGAGCAACTAGCATACTATGAACCTCAATGAGCATTCACAAGTGTGATGAACATTTCAAATATGGCAAATGTTGAAGTACTGAACAGTTACTCCAGAGGCAATGTACTTTAAACTAATGAATGATTCACCCCGATGCTTGCCACACTTGAAAAACCGGGCTTCGTGGTAAATTTTGCGGTGTGCAAAGAGACTAAAGACATTATATGAGTAGGGGCAGCACCAGAAGTAAAGTACCTGCTCTCTGTCTAGTTGAAGGTATTTAGCCACAGCACCATATGCAAAATCATTAACATTGACAAAGCTGGATCCCGAAAAGTCTATTACTGCGCCATCCTCCCTGCACAATCCAACATGCCCAATGAAAGGAGCCAACCACGAGACCACCGGGAGGGGAGTCCAAACCAAACAACACGGGAACTTTGCGTTCTTTGGATCTATTTCATCAAGCGGCCACAGCTCATCCTTGATCCCTTGCTCGATACCTTTATTCTCCACACTGTTGGCAGGTTTTAGATCCATCACAGAAAGTCTTCCCTAGAGGAGTAGAGGTAGATGGCAGGCGGGTAGGCCTCTAGAACTTGCAGTCACTCAAAGCTCCCAATCTATTACCAGAATGGAAGAGTTTTCATTATAAGAAAAAAGGACCCCACTGATACAATGAGTGAAAAATATCTCAAAGATGATACAAATACAAAATTTCAAAACCCAAACCAAACAGGGCTGGGTTATAATGCAGTCAAATCACACTAAAAAACTGAATTCAATCAATGAGCTAGTTTACTCGTGGGCTTATAAACCCTTTTCTCTCTTATATTTTCAATGTGGGACTCTTAAACTGAAAGTTTTGTTAAGCATCACCAAGGGCACATTGTAACTGAGGTCAGAAGATCAATAGGAAAAAATGAAAAGATGTTTAGATTCAGCAATGCTGATAACTAGAGTAAATTTCGAACATTGGTTGAAAACTCCAAACCAATCAGCTAAACTTCATAAAAATCACTTAAGTTAAAGCAGCAAGACCCAAAAAGCCCTCTTGATTTACATAAAAACAAAATTTAATAATGCTCTTCATAAACCTTACATCAAACATTCAAATATGAAATTTGGTATTAAACTCAACAACTTCTGCTTTCACCCTCTGAATTCAATCCTTCAGGAGCTAAAATTTTGGGAGCTTAGCAGAGAAAACCGAAGCTATGCTTACGGCTTACTCAAAACTCAGTAAAAATTAGATTTTTTTTTTTAAAGTAGAATTTTCAGCAAAGCAGACAGGGACCCAAAACAGCAACTTGAACAATTCAGTAAATACACACAAAAAATGATTAAATCCCAGATGCAAAAATCAATCTTGTAAAGATCCAAACGCATTACAGACTTGAATATCAAGAATCAAATAAAGAAAAAGAAAGCGGCAAGATGATAAATTGACAAGACCTGAAGTGTGGAGAGAAATGGTGTTCGGTCTGGTCTAAGGAGATGAAGCAAAAGAACCTGGTACAGCTGAGAAAGAAACAACTCCAAACAACGTTTTCGAGGATGTTAATGTCAATGGGGGAGGATCCTTCTGGAAGTATTTATTTGTGTGTGCTCTTACTGGGGCTATCATTTTCCTTCTACTTTAGGAAAAGAGAGAGGATAAAGGTGCATGAACCTAGCTAGCTCAGCCGGGCTGGTCAACTGGCCCACCACTCTCTGTGGGAGCCCATTCTACCTATGCTATGATGCTCAGAAATTTTTATTTGTGGATAGTCGCCGTTTGCCGCCTTCCGGTTGAAGCCCGCGGGCCAGTCTTAAATTGTTTCATGGTGAGGCGGGTTAGAGCCTAAAATTTTTAATTTGCGGGTTTCTCATTATTATATATATATAAATGGGTTTCCGTGCGATTGATATCTTAGATATGGTTGTCCGGTTAAATTTGAGTCATTGATCTTGTCCAAATCAACCTTCAAGGTTAACAGTGATTAAAAAAAAGCACGGTGACAATTTGGTCTCTTTGCATTTAGGTTAAATTTAAGGTGCGTGAATTTCCTTCTTAAGGTGCGTGGTTTTTGTACTTAAGGTAAGTCAGTTGTTGAAACTTAAGGTGCGTGAATTACCTTGTTAAATACCTTCTTGCGGTGCGTGGGTTTCCTTCTTAAGGTGCGCGATTTGTATGTTAAGGTGCATAGTTTGTGCACTTATGGTGCGCCATTTTAAACATTTAGGTGCGTAGTTTGTATGCTTAAAGTGTGTGATTTTTGTACTTTAAGGTGCGCCAATTAAAAACTTTAGGTGTGTGGTTTGTGTTTTTAAGGTGCTTTGTTTGTGTGCTTAAGGTGCATGGTTTGTGTACTTAAAGCGTGTCATTTTGATGCTTAAAGTGCGTGGTTTGTTTTCCTTCTTAAGGTGCTTTATTTTCATTCTTAAGGTGCTTTATTTTCTTCTTAGGAAAAAAAATAAAATGAATTTTTATTAATTTTATAAACAATTTCATGAATTCCTTTAGGTTCTCTGTCATCCCAAGATGAGAGCATTAATGGAGGAGCGTGCATTTTTTTAAAAAATTTTCATTGATTTGAGCCATTGATCTAGATTTGATCAATGGCTCAGATCGTCTGACCACATTTTTTACCTAGGAACATTCCCGCACCTGAACCTTTCTATATATATATATATATATATATATATATATATATATATATATATATATATATATATATGTTAAAAAATTTAAAATTTTTAGACACGAAAAAATCTAATATTATTTAGATTGAATTATTTGAATATAGAATAATAATATAATAAATTTTTAAAAAAATTTTAAAGTTAGGCTCACGGGCTAGCCCACGAGCCAGCCCGCGAAAAAAAACCTCCGGTAGGGCAGACTAGCCCGCATTGACACCCCTACTTGCCGGTAGCACACACTCAAAATCCAGTTGTTATATCATGAAAGAGGGTTCACAATACATTGTGAACTTGATCCAAAAATAGCGTGTTTTTGATTAAAATATTTTACACTTCTAAACATATTGAAAGCCTACAGCATGGTAATTACAAACACATAACATGATAACTACATACACATAAATTGTTAATTGCAGGTACAAAATATATTAACTGCAAACACATAAGATGTTAAACCAACTTGTTATGTATCTATAGTTAACATATTATATATTTGCAGCTAAACATTTATGTGTATGTAGTATGTGTTTGTAATTATCATATTATGTGCCTTCAATTAGTATATCATAAACATACACCAAAAGAAAAACTTGAGAGTCCGCATCAGAATAATAGAATAGAGAAACATCAATTTTGGAAGAAAGAAAGTCAACCGAGAGGAGAAAATCATGCAGACACTTAAACCAGGCATGTGGGGCCTGCTTCGAACCATACAAAATACCCATTTACAACTAATAACATTCATACCAGGCTTCGCCAAAACCAATCGTCACATGTTATTATGAAACAATGCATTGAATTCCTGATCTATTCCCTCATGCCATTCCGAAAAATGAACAACCTACATATAATAAGAATGAAAAATCAAACAATCTATACCATTAAAATTTTTTAGATTGATGTACAAGATTTGATCTCAATTTATTTTAATGGTCTAGATTGATTAAGATTCCAAGTTGAAGTGTGTGCGAACGGTGATTAAATGTGTGCGAACGGAGTGTGTGTGTCAATCAATCTAGACCATTAAAAAATATTACATGAATGCACAAGATCTTATCTCACGATCTTACCTAAACAAGTGATCTCATTGAAACTCTACCCTATATATATATATAGGGTCATAATTAAGCGTGGCCACGCCTTAACGTGAGGTCAGTGCGGCCGCACAACTATGTATAAAAATATACATCATTCAATGTTAGAAAATGCACCATTAGGTACGCATCACCAAAACCACACCACTAGGTATGTAAATATACACCACACAGTGTTAGAAAATGCACCATTAGGGGCAGGGGAGTTATGATGCATTGTTTTGGGTGTGTGGTGTATTTTTTGGTGTTTTTGTGTATTTTCGTTGTGGTGCATTTTCTAACATTCAATGGTGTATATTTGTATACATAGTGGTGTGAACCGCACCGACCGCACGGGAAGGCGCGACCACATTTGAACAGGTCGTTCAAGTAAGAACGAGTAGCCAAGGAGTGAACTAAGAACAACTTACAGTCGTCCACATGTCCAAATCTAACAGATCAGAAACATTGATTTTTTTTTTTTATAAAAAATACTGTGGCATTTTTGTAAATAATTGAACATCAAAGTGCAAGTAAATTGTGCTAAAAGTGCAAGTAATAGTTTCATATAGTACACCTAAGTGCAAATAAAATGTATTGCAAGTGCAACAAATAATGTACACTGAGCATCAATATTAAGTGCACCTAACGTTATCATTAAGAGTACCTATATGAAAGATTTTATCATTAGGTACACGAATGTTAACAAGGTAAATTAATTGCACTATTTAGTGAAAATAGTTGCAGAAATTAAGTGATTTTACTTGCAAACTTGCACTTTTAACACATTTTACTTGCATCAAAGTTTGATTTATTTACGAATATGCCATCGCATCGTTTTTTAAAGTTACATCTGATTCGTTGAATCTGGACAGTGGACTACTGTGAGTGATTCTTAGTTCTCTTTTGGGCTCTCATTCTCACATGAGCGCGCATATATATATATATATATAGATAGAGAGAGAGAGAGAGAGAGAAAGAGTTATGATCATATGAGATATCACTTGTTTAGGTAAGGTTGTGAGATCAGATCTTGTGCATCCATGTAATAATTTAATGGTCTAGATTGATTTAAGATTCTAAGTTGAAGTGTGTGTGAACGGTGATAAAATGTGTGTGAACGGTGATTAAATGTGTGCGAACGGAGTGGTGTGTCAAACAATCTAAACCATTAAAATTTTTTAGATTGATGTGTACACGATTTGATGTCACAATAGTTTAATGGTCTAGATTGATTATGATTCTAAGTTGAAGTGTATGCGAACGGTGATTAAATGTCTGCGAATGGAGTGTGTGTGAATGAATCTAGACCATTAAAAAAATATTACATGTGTGTGTTCAAGGACACTTTAGTTGAATGGAGATTTGACTCAAAAATTACGAATTTAGAGTTGGGTGTTGATTGAGGATTGTGAATTTTTGGTATTTTGTTTATTGATGGATGGGTTGGATCTACCTAAGAAAGATCACATGACACATTAAAACAACGAATGCAGCCAACCAGCAGTACATTGCAACCACCCAAAGTGCACAGCAAATTAAAGTATTCGTTGCATTCAAAACATTCAAGGAACATAGACACAAAAAAAGTGTAAAAACAATACGCCATCTATTTGTTATGTCCGTGTGGGATTCTGCCCATATACAGACTCACGTGTTTTTTTTTCCTGTGTTGCGGTGCACCTAAGCATAATCACAAGTTTTTCTTCTTTTTCCTGTTTTTTTCTTGGTACATTGGAAGGAAGAGATGGTATCATTTCAGGAATGATTACAGCAAAGAGAGAGTAATGTATTTGGGATTTTGGGATTAAGAATCTCACAAACACTCATGATGAGATTATAGTGCAAACTCAATAACCTACACAATATGTTTTAGAAAATAAGCCTAAAAAACCTTTTTTTTTAGCAATTTCAACCGACCAAATGAGGGATATATGATTAAGAGATCCAAGCGGGGGGTCATTTATGTGGACTAGTCTAAACAAGCTACCATATTTACCTTTTTTTTTTTTTTTTTTAATACTACTAACTCTATTAGAATGTAGTATCTGTTCATAACTACTTTGCACAAGAGTAAGTATTGCCTCCACTAAGGCTCAAACCCACCACCTCCCGTATAAAGAGAAGGGTTTGATGTCACTGGACCACAAGGTTCTTGACTGCTACCATATTTACCTATCTAGCTATTAAATAACATTTGGTTGGAAGGAATGAATTAATCAGAAAATAAATTGTAATTTGGTGGGAAAAGAATAAAATGAGAAAAAAATAAGAATTCAAAATTACATTGTTTGGTAGGGATGAACAAAATTATTGAGAATGGAAAGAGAAGAAGTTATATAAAGACTAACATTCTCCTGTATAATAATAATCATAATAATAATAACTATTAAGGGTACATAGAGAAGTCCTTCTCTTATTTTTTTTCTCCTTTCCATACTTCATTGAAATCGAATTCATAGGGGAGGTATGAATTCCAATTCAACAAAAGGAGGGAATTGCTGCAATTCCCTTCAACCAAACAATGTAATTTACCAAGCCAAAGAATTGCATCGTGAAGGAATTACAATTACAGTGTACCAAACATCCCCTTATTAGAGTATCTCATCTTTAGGCACATCATCTCAACAGGCCATACACTGAACATCTTAACTGGTCATTACTCATTAGCCTCTACCAACTAGAATACATTACGTCAAGCCCACTTATCAAGAGATCATAAATAACTTAACGCTTCTCTAACATGTTTAAGATCATCTTCTACAAACTTGTTTAGGACGTGCTAAGGGTAATATTAATTAATTGTTAAAAGATGTTAAGGAATTTATTACTCCGTATTTGTTTAAACTAAGGTATATAGATAATAATATACTATAGTTTATGTCGATTGAATTGTGGAGCGCATTTGTTATATATATATACTAGTTTTTCACGCGCATTGCGCGAATGAGATAATGTCCAATGTTTATTTTTAAATAAGCATTTTAAAGTATATCAATGGAAGATTATATATGAAATGTTCATGCATATGTAATTGAATGTTGAATTTCTTTATTTAAATCGGTAATTGAAAGTTTATGAATGCAAGATAATATATGAGAGTGATTTGTATTTATTCAGTTTTTTGGTTTTAAATTAGAGTTCGATTAGAGAAACATTACAATATGCTCTCGAGTCAGACGGAAAACCAAAAGAATGCCGGAGCCTTGGCCGAGGAAACTGACCTCCTCCGACGTAGAATGAAGAAGTCGAAAAGAGGTGCCTGTGAGAGGGACGATGAACCAGTGCAAATGGAAGAGGATGGTCAGGCGACCTCGGTGCCGGAATCGAGCAAGAACAATGAGGAGCAGTTCAGCCCACCGACCCAACCAGCTAGAAGTCCGGCGATCTCCTTCAGGAGAGCCTTGACAGGGCTAAAAGACAACGACAATGTCACTAACGACATCTCGAATGACGACGTCGAGGAGCAAGAGGAAGAAGATCCGGACTGCATGGTCATCACGCTCACAAAAGAAGAGAAAAGAAGGATGAGAAAACGATGGGAGAACACTCTGATCATTAAAGTGCTGGGGAAGGTAGTGGGATACAATTATCTGCTACGACGGTTGAGGGAAATCTGGAATCCCAAATCAGGAATGGACCTTATTGCTATTCAGAATGGATACTTCCTGGTTAGATTTGCTTCGGTAACAGATTACGAACATGCAAAGTTAGGAGGACCATGGACGGTCTTGGATCATTGCTTGGCTGTAAAAGAATGGGAACTGGACTTTGATCCCATGCGGGATACGACGCAGCGCCTGCTCGTGTGGGTTCGTTTCCCATGCCTACCAATCGAATAGAGGGTTGGAGATAAGATTGGGATTGCAAAGAAAGTAGACCATGCGACAAGCATGGCATCCAGAGGTCTCTTCGCGAGGATCTGCGTGGAAGTGGATATCACGAAACCGTTACTCACGAAATTTACCCTCAAGAACAAACTAAGAACGATAGAGTATGAAGGACTCCATCTGGTGTGTTTCAAGTGTGGAATGGTGGGTCATCGCAGAGAAGCATGCAAACTAGTAGACACACAACCAGAGGACAAAACACCGACTGAAGACGGCGGAGCTTCGTCGAATCCCTATGACAACACGGCGGAGATGAGAAATGGAGCAACATGGAAGGCCGGAGCAAATGGAGCGGGAAATCAGGGAGTCAACCGACCGTTAAGGGATAAATATGGAAGTTGGATGATCGCCCAAAGAAAGACTAGGAACTACCAAAATAAAGGGGAATACAGACGAAATCCTGGGAAACACACGGGAGGAAGAAATGACTCTTCAAAAGGAAAGGAGAACGGTAGTCACGGAAACAACACCTATCAGTTTAATAAAGAAGCTTTCAAAATATGGAACAATATGAGTTTTGGGGCGTTGGAGAACTTAGAAGAAGAGTATGATGATGAGGCCCAAGAGGAACATTTCATAGCAGACAGACCGGAAGGCCCAACTGGTGCCATACTCTCAGGGAAAGGGAAGAGGCCCCAGGTCCAGATTTCAGAAACACATATCCTTAATGATACTATGGGGCGAACCAGTGAGAATACTATGAGTAAACAAAAAGTATTCAGAGCAAAACAAGGGGAAAAGAGCATAGAGAAGAGCAAAAAACAAGTGAACCAAGCGGCAGGAACAGAGAGTCATACGGTGGTCCGAGGCTTTGACAAAGGAAACAGGGTGGAGAGGACAATGATAACTGAGGATGGGAACACAACAGAAGTTTTCCAATTCCAGGCGGAGGCGGGCGAACACAATCAAGACCCACCAAACGCTAGCAGTGTCCTAGACACGGGCGAAGAAGGGGAGCCTATGGCGGATGTGGTTTTCACGGAGGGGCAGACCTCGACGGGTCCTTGGGTTGATGAGCAGTGAGCTCTTTTTGCTGCTTTGGTTGTCTTGGTTTGTTGACTGTGTTTGTTACTTATGAAGTTTCTTAGCTGGAACTGCTAAGGAGCCGCGTCGAGTGCTTTCAGACGTGCATTTCTTTTATTGGTGAAGAGGACTAAACCCGATTTGATTGGGTTGATGGAGCCTAGAATTTCTGGGGTCGCAGTAGACAAAGCTTGCAAAAGCTTTGGTTTCAAAAATTGGATTAGAGTCGAAGCGTTAGGTTTCAGTGGGGGCATCTGGCTCCTTTGGAGAAACAACATCAATGTCGATATCATTGCCACCAACCCGCAATTTGTGCTAACAAGAATTAGGAAAGGAGAGGAAAGAGTGGGTTTGGTTTCTTTTGTTTATGGCAGTCCGACTCATCACTCAGAAACAAATTATGGGAGAACTTGTCTATGGACAGGTTTAATCTTAACGAGGAGTGGATCACGGTGGGAGATTATAACGCCGTGACTTGCCTTGAGGACGTTAGCAACAAGGATAATTTCCACAACCACAAATACGCAGGTATGAGACATTGGATTTTTAAAGAAGGTTTGATTGATTTGGGTTTTGTTGGTGCTAGGTACACATGGACGAGAGGAAGAGACGAAGCTACTTTCACTAGGGTAGGTTAGATCGGGCACTATGCAACATGGAATGGATCACAAAATTCCCGGAAACAAAGGTGTCACACTTGGCGCGGGTGGGATCGGACCACTCTCCCATCCTCATCGAACTGTTTAAAGAAACAGAGAACAACAAGGAGCACAACTTCCAATTCCAAGCTGCTTGGAGTAGGCACCCAAAATTCCTGAAGCTGGTCGAGCAAGAATTGGAGGTACCCAAAAAATGATGAATTCCCATCCGCGTAACAGACTCATCAAGTTGGAAAGAAAGCTTAGGTCTGAACTTGAGGAGGTTCTGCACCAGGAAGAGCTCAAGTGGTTCCAAAAATCAAAAGAGGAGTGGATTAAATCAGGAGACCGTAACACCAAATACTACCATGCAGCGACGATGGTCAGGCGCGCCAGAGGGAAAATCAAAGGTTTAAGGAACAACAATGATGAGTGGATTTAGGACTCGAATATGATCAAGGATTTGGTCCAGGACTATTATAAGAACTTATATAAGAAGGAGGATGTTATAGAAGGCAATGGTGATATCAACGGCATGTTCCCAAGACTCGATGAGGAAAAGTGGAACCTAATCAACAGAAGGGTCAGCAAGGAGGAGGTGAAAGATGCATTGATGGATATGGCACCCCTCAAAGCGCCTAGGCCGGACGGCTTACACGCAATGTTCTATCAAAAGTATTGGAATATAGTTGGAGAAAGCATGTATAAGCTGGTGGCCGACTTTGTTGACACTGGCAAGCTCCCGGAAGGGATGAACGAGACCAACCTGGTCTTAATACCCAAGGTGGACAACCTGGAGAAGGTTACCTAGTTAAGACCCATCAATTTGTGCAACGTAGCATATAAGCTGGTGACTAAGGTCATGACAAACATATTAAAGAATATTATGCCTGATTTGGTGTGCCCCAATCAAAGTAGCTTTGTGGCAAAAAGACAAATAACAGACAATATTGTGATATACCAGGAGCTCTTGCACTCAATCAAATCTGATAAAGGCAGAACAGGTCACATGGTTCTCAAAATCGACTTGGAGAAAGCCTATGATATGGTGGATTGGGGTTTTATTCGCTCTACTCTTAGAGAAGCCGGTCTCAATGCAAACTGGACGAGAAACATCATGCACTGTGTGGAATCGGTTGGAATGACAATACTTTGGGAAGGGAGCAAGCTAGAAAGGTTTAAGCCGGAGTGCGGAGTACGACAAGGGGATTCCATCTCGCCCTACCTATTCGTGCTCTGTATTGAGTGACTGGGGCATATCATAAATAGAGCAGTTAACCAAGGACGCTAGAATGGTGTCAAGGCGTCAAAAGATGGCCCGTCCATATCCCACCTATTCTTTGCAGACGACATGGTCCTGTTCGCTGAAGCGGAGGAAGAACAAATTCGCGTTATTATGGATTGCCTTGATACATTTTGCAAAGGCTCGGGGCAGAAGATTAATAAATCGAAATCTAATATCTTCTTTTCTAACAATGTGTGCAGGCAGACGGCCGACATCCCAATGACACAGGACTTAGGGAGGTACCTGGGAGTGCCTTCGCTCCATGAAAGAATCACCAAGGACCACTGCAAGAACATTCTGGACAGAGTTCAAAGCAGGCTGGAAGGATGGAAGACGTGCTTCCTTAGCTTAGCCGGAAAACAGGTCTTAGTGCAATCGGTCCTGAACACAATTCCCTCATACTCCATGCAAACCATGCTTATACCAAAAGGAGTTTGTGACGCAATTGACAAAAGCACGAGGAGCTTCCTGTGGGGAGGGGACGATGTGGTGAGGAAAATGAGCATGGTGAATTGGAATACGGTTACCCGTCCCAAAAACGATGGAGGTCTTGGCATAAAATCAATGAGAAGTATGAACATGGTACTGCTCACAAAGCTAGGGTGGAGAGTTCTGAACGAGAAAAACAGCATCTGGGCCAGAGTTATAACATGCAAATATATGAAATCGGATGCCCAACTTGCGAATATTAAGAAGAAACGAATTGATTCTAATGTTTGGAAAGAAATCTGCGCAGCAGCTCCAGTCATCGAAAATGGTGTGATAAAGGTGGTTAAAAATGGTAGAGCTACCTCCTTCTGGTACGATACGTGGATTGGCAAGGAACCCCTGCGCAACCATATAATTGGACCCCTTAGCAGAAATGCGGGAGACGTCAAAGTTGCGGACTGCTGGAATGGAAGGGGTACGTGGGATTGGAATAAAATCGACGTTGCTCTGCATCCGGACAAGCGCATGGAACTAGCAGCGAAGGTGATCGTTAATGAAGAAGGGAATTATGATAGACTGGGATGGGGACAGACTAAGGACAATCTGTTCTCCACCAGATCAACTTATGATTTGATCAGACAAGAAACGAGAAGTAACGATGAAACTGGGTGGCAAAGTATCTGGAAACTCAGAGTGCCCAGTCGAATTCGCACATTCATATGGCTCGTGAAGCACGGAAGAATTATGTGCAATGCCGAACACAAGAAGCGAGGTTTTACCCCAGACGAAAGGTGTGCTATCTGTGGCGGGAAGAAGGAAGATGTCGAACATACAATTAGGAAATGCTCGGCAGCAGAGGCAGTGTGGAAAAACATCAACATTGGAGAAATCTCAGGTATGTCAGCTCCCCTAGATTTTGATACGTGGCTAACCAGGAATGTAACTGGTATGGAGGCTTACCAGAGAATCAAACGAAGAAAAGCGAGAGTTCCAATCACAATGTGGTGGATCTGGAAGTGGAGGAATGACTTTATTTTCAATGGGACGGAAAGAGATCTTAAGGAAATGATCGACGGACTACACAGATAGTTCAAGGATGTTGAAGGGGTCCTGGAACGGAACGCAGGACCACTAGGAAGCCAAAGAGGAGAGGATCGGCGAGGCCAACCATGGACACCGCCACAGGCAGTATGGATTAAAGTCAACATTGATGTGTGCGTGGATAAATTTAAACACGCCGCAAGTGGAGGCGTGCTTAGAAATACAGATGCGGAATTCATCAGAGCCTTTGCGGGGAAGAACGACATCTACACACCCTTGGAAGCCGAACTGTGGGGAATTCATACCGGGATGCAGAAAGCGTGGGAAAGGGGTTATCGAAGAGTGGAAATGGAAAGTGATTGCGCCAAGGCAGTTAACCTTGTCAACGGAAGTGAGGAGTACGATGGCCCAGCTAGGAACATCGTGGACTTATGCAGAGCCTTAATGAAACAGAGATGGGAATTCAAGCTCAGTCACATCCAAAGGGAACAAAATAGAGTTGCAGATGCCTTGGCTAAGAGGATCCTTAATCAGAATCAGGACTATCGATGGATGGAGGATCCGCTAAAGGAAATATTACCGCTGATGTGTCATGACGAGCTGAGCCTGTTAGGAAGATCTAATACAGTGAGGATCAGCTAATGATCTCGGATGTACTCCCCCCGCTTTAGAAAATTAGATAATATATGAGAGATTGATTATAATTGTCACTAAAATAAATGTTTTCAATTTTGTAAAAACGTTAATCTAAATACTTAGTCTAAAAATGATAGTATAAATAAATACTACTTTTTCGTTTGAATTTATCTAAGTCTTTTTTAATTTTCTTTTAGGTAGCATTGTCATTGCCTTTATCTTCAGTACTTGTTTTTTATTTTAATTTATTTATTGGTATTTGGTAATGTGTCATGTGCAATTGAGTTATTGTGGTAGTATAGATGGTAACATCATGCAATGAGATTATAATGTAGAAAATTGTGAATTTGTCTCGTTGTGTTTGTATATATGACTGAGATCTTTTTTTTTTTTTGAATACATATGACTGAGATCTTAGTTGTACTATGAATTCTTAATCTTAATTACAAGCGCCTATTGATATTTGGCAGTGGTAATTTTCACCCTATATGTTTAATATGTTGTGAGATATGTGTTGTACATTCTCATGTGATAGTATTGAACAAAATATCTATATTTATTATATTTATAGAAGGCTAATGAGTAGTACATTTTGTTATAGTTTCATAACTTATTTACTTGATAGTAACAACAATAACTTTGCAGGTAGTCCGAATATTGATGTTGCAATATGTCTAGTTTCATCAACAGTTTGTACATTCATTTTGCACATGTTTATTTTGAAGTTCATATTTTTGAAATTAGTATGAATGAGTGTAGTACTTGATTTTTTTTGTGTGTGTGTGTGTGTGTGTGTTTTAGTAAATTTTTTTTTTGTTGATTTGATACTAATCTTGGGGTACTCACTGCTGTCTTTTCATCACAATGCATGCAGTTAAATAGTTTGTCACTTTGTACATAAACTCAGTTATAAACAGTGGATGCATCTTATATACTAATTATTTTTGTTGTCAAGATTGATGTTGATTTTGTCTTTAATTCAAGTAAGTTGATTGTAGAAAATGAATTGTAAATTTATATTAGCTCTAATATATTTAAAGAATGCACAATAAGTATTTTATATACAAGATTAATGAATGTTGTAACAGTAGCTATTTTTTAAATTTATTTATTTTCTGAATTTGAAAGATTAATTCCAGCAATGTTGTAGTTTCAACATCTTTTCAATGCATTAAATGTGCCACAATATTCTATTACCCTACATTGACATTTTAAATAATGAGTTCTAAATCAATTTATTGGGTTATATGAATATGTCTTCTTTGTCAACAAATCATCCATAAGTAGTTAATATGATTGGCTTTAAACTGTATTTTTCCCATGTTATTAACATAATACTTGGTAAATAAATATATAACATTGTTTTGTAGTATAACTTTGATATTTAATTACAAGATAGTGTAAAAGGAAAACAATAAACAATGTAATGAATATAATTAATTAATAACTTTGAAAGTAATGAATCTTTGCATTGTAGAAAATGTAGACAATATAACTAATGAAATTATATCTCTTTTTAATTTTGTTGATAATGAATATTTTATTTTTGAATAAAGGCATTGTAGACATGGAATTATAAATTAAAGAAATATATATGTATTATTATTTTTTTGTTCTAACTACTAATTTATTTAATTTAATAAGAGTAATAAAGTGGGTATTTACTTTTGAATAATATACTCTAACATATTCGTAGTATATGCTCAACAATATGCAAACTTTGATTGGGATGAGGTTCGAACCTAAGACCTTTCTTATAGAAATTAATGGGTAAGTTAAAAGTTAACGGAATACTAACGAAGAAGATAATATTTAACGGATAATCATATAATTAAGGATAAATTAGGAAATCTCAAGGAAAAAATATAAATCTAAACAATCTGAACCATTCATTTGATTTAATAATTTGACCGTCATTTTTTCTACCCATTATAGGCCTAACTTTTTTTTTTTTGTCTCTTATTAGTATAGTAGATATATAGTAGATAGTGTGTGTGTGTGTGTGTGTGTGTATATATATATATATATATATAATACGGTTGGAATGCTCAGGTGCGGTTGTGCGGTGAGAGGAGAACCATTTATCTTGCCAAAATCAACCTTTAGAATTAATAATGTTTAAAAAAACGCGGTGACAATTTGGTCATTTTCCATATAGGTCAAACTTAAGGTGCGCGATTTTTCTTTTTAAAGTGCGTGATGTTCATTCTTAAGGTGCGTGGTTTTGAGCTTAAGGTAGGTGCGTTAGTTGTTGAAACTTAAGTATGTCGGTCTAAATCTTTAGGTGCGTGGTTTACCTTCATAAGGTGTGATTTTCCTTCTTTTAAGGTGTGTGGTTTTTGTGCTTAAGTTGTGTGGTTTTGAGCTTAAGGTGCGTTTAATGGTTGAAACTTACGTGCGTAGTTTGTGTTCTTAAGGTGTCTCAGTTGTTGAAACTTAAGGTGCGTTGGCCTAAGGCTTTAGGTGCGTGGTTTACCTTCTTAAGGTGCGTTTTTTTTTATTTAAAGTTTTTTTAAGTTCCAAAACACAAACAATATTCTTTATAAGAGTTTCTTTCAAAATCATATTTATGTTAATCCAGCTTAAGTTGGGTAGATTAGAAGTTTAAGGTGTATTAGTTTAATTTTTTTTTTTAAATTTAATAGATTAGAGAACAACTGCACGGGAAACTTTCCACACCAGAACCCTTCCATCCATATATATATATATATATATATATATATATATATATATATATATTCTTTTTATATTTAATAATAAATTTTAACTGTATTAATGGGTTAGCGAATTCAAGTAGATTATTGTATTTATTTAAAACTTGTTAACTAAATTTTGACGAAATGTGATTTTAGCGATGGAATATACATTATCAATATGGCGACGAAATTGGTGACATAAAGATTTTTGTCCCCTAAAATGCGACACAATTTGTTCCGTTGTTTTTTAAACGGAATTTTGTGACGGAATATAAAATTTGCAACAGAAAGGTTAGCGATGGAATCGTGACAATAATAATTTCTGTTGTTATATTTCACGACATATATATGCGACGGAATATGAGTTTCGTGACAGAATTTATTTTCACGCAATGGCGACGTAAGGAAACATTTCTGTTTTCAAAACGGCGACGGAATGATTTCTTTCGTATTCTTTGCGACGAAAAATTTCGTTGCCGTTTTCTGTGCCACCACTCGCGATGGATTATTTCAGTCATGAAATGAAATACGACAAGCCTAGACTACAGAGTGGATTCTGTTGTGAAAATGCAAAATTCCGTCGTAAAATGCATTTCGCGACGAAATTTTGCGTTTTCGCGAAGAAATTTTTCTGTCTCAAATCGCTATTTTTCTTTTAGACGTGGCTTTCATACATCAAAGAAACTTTGGTAGGACAAAATCTCAAATACTCTGTTAGACTGGGGAGTGGGGATCCCTTAGGGTAGGGGATTCAACCTTTGGGAAGAAAGAAACTTCGATTAGGGAAAATTCCCTATTAATAAGAGTGGCAGTATTACTTGTGAGATTAGATCACCTTGCCAAATTTGTATAATTAATCCTTGTTCTCACTAATAAGAGTTTGACAATATCGATATATAGGATTAGACTACCTCATCAAATCTTTGAAATTTGAACTATAATTTAGAGCATTTCTAAGAGTTTAATTTTTAGGATGATATAACCTTGTAGTCTAGTGACATCTGGTTTACACTTCCACATGGATGGGCTTGGATTCAAGTCTCAGTGGAAGCGACGATTGATTCTTTGTGCTTCAGTATGGCTTTTTTGTCCAATGCTCAACACCTCAATTGCAGTAATTCATCTTTTTCTCTCTCCTCGCACTTCTCTCATCGAACCCAGCCTCAAAACCTGCAAAAACTATGTAAAATCATTTATGACGTTGCTCTTAATAATAATAAATTACACTCTTTTTAGATTTTTTTTTAAAGGGATGTGAAACTTTGAATCTCATATTTCATCCTCCATTAAATGTAGCTAGAAAAAGTAGTGAAAATGAGAGGTGAGTTTGCAACCATCAAAATATCATCCCGAGGACCACAAGGCATTCAGATGATGGTAGGTGAGGAAATCTCAAAATCAGATCACATTCCTAGCTATAGCAATACATTGAATACATATGATCCACCTCAACCTCTCAAATCACTTATTATGAGTGGGTGAATTTAAAAGAGTGGGGTTTCTATATTTCTTTTTTCATAGTTCACAACTTAACTTTTGATAGTATTCATAATGTATGTAGTCAATTTCTACAATTTGAAATAAAATTCCTCAAAAACAAGTGTGAATATTCAACAAAAAATCAAAACGTGTTATATTCGCATTTTTCTTAAAACCGATTCAATTCCCCTATTTTAAGTGGTAAATGTATACAATAAATTTAATTTAATTTATTTTGTTATACAGTTAATTAATGAATATAAAATATTGTTTCCTTTGGAAGAATACAAGTATTGTGGAGACAGGTCAATGTGCATTTTTCCAAACAAAAGTAAGGATATGGATCACTTGCTTACCTAACTAGGTGAAAATGATCAAATACAAGCTTATTATGTACTTCTATACTCCTATGGTTTCATCACTTTTCTTCAGAATACATCTATTCTTGCTCACAATCTGCCACCCAAAAACCAACTGAGCTACCCGCACAGGCAGAATACATCTAATCTGGATTTACTATTAGTACTGTACAGAATTGGGATTGTATACAAACAAGTATATAACAAATGCTGGGCTCCTGCTGCCATCAACTAAGGTCAGGTTCACCACAAAATGCATCTCCCTCGAATGTTCTTGCAGATTCATCACTGTAAACTCCAGGAACAGATCTACCGCCAACTTCTTGTGATGGCACGTAGCCCGCCTTTTGGCTGCTCTCGGCAGATATAAGAAGGCCAGCGCACAGAAGCAACGATGTTGCAAGAACCACGAGGGTGTTCTTTAATCTGCCGAGGACTGGCTTCACCTGTGGGCAGATGCCAGAAAAAGTAAAGGGCACTTAAGATCTCTGAAGTACTAATTGCTTGCAATTTATTTACACAATGTGCACAGTTCTAAACTACTTACAGAAAATGAGCCCAAGAGACGGTCCCGGGCCAAAATTTCAGGAGTCTTCACCCACATCTGCCAAGAAAAAACTGAGGAAATTGGTAAAGGCCAATGGTAACAATGTAACATAGTAGTAACACCAAAGGAAAAGGTCGCATGGCTGGCCTAACATCAATGACAAAGATCTCTGAGACTCTGACACAACTTGTTAGGCTCAAGCGCTTACCAGTTACCACGACACCAAAAGCTATAGCTAGTAGAGAAGTCGCAACTTTATTTCTTTATAGACTGCCATCACATTTTCGAGAAGCTAGGTGCCTAGGTGTTGGACTTGGCCCTTTACTGACCTCTGCCCAACAATCCCCCAACCACCGGATGCTAGACTTGGCCTTTACCAGCCTTTGCCCAACAAGATCCGATAAATCTGATGATATTGGAATAAAATAGTGACAGGGTGACCAAAGAAGTATTTGAATAGATCCGTTTCCTGATAAAGTAAACATTTTTATGTTGAAATTTTAACAAGAGGGTAGTCTAGGCAGTACAAAGGGAACAGATTTATTAATAAAAAACAAAACATGTCTGTCAACAATCAGGGTTTAGAATATTCTGGCAACATGCACAGTATTTATATATTATGTTATATAGTCATATAGATCTTCCAACTACAATTCACTATTAAATTATCAAATTTAACGAACAGCATAGCAACATAGTTATAGACTTATAGTTGCTAGTCCAGTCTGGACATACCTGGGAGCTGATGGTTATGGTCTGGATTGGTCTCAAAATATTATACTAGAGGACAGGAATAGAATCAGCCCCAGGTTTTCATTTGTCTTTTGTTTTTGGTAAATAAGTAATAGCATAATACTATTTGCACACTCTAATTTTTACATACTTCTAAACAAAACTGATTTGGCTTTATCAGTACCTTCAAAATAAACCAATACACTACCCAATACTTAACAATTGTGGGTATAGATAAAGTTAAGTCAACTTTGTGTAAATGTCCATAAAAATTAGAGTGTGCAAATAACATTATTGAAGGCACTAGTCGGACAACGGGAAGGGCGCCTAGGTGGCCACCTAATTTAAAAAATAAATAAATAAATTTGCTCAAAGCGACATCATTTTGAGCGGAAAAACCATTTAAAAGAAAAAAGTTTCGGCCGAGTTCGGTGGCAAGTTGGCCAACTTGGCCGCCTAGGAACTACCTACAGTCCTTTTTGCCTCAGCCTAGAGGTGCCTAGCGCCTAGGTGACCACCTAGGTCGATTTTTATAACACCAGTAATAATCAAGAACTAGATACTATTGGCATGGGTACCGACAGGTCGACAGTACCTAATGCAACAAAAAAACATGGTAAACTTAGTTGTATTTGGTATTGTCAGCACTGGTGTCAATTGGCACCATAGCCTTTGCCTTATATGTAAGTTCAATACAATGAAAAATTAGGGGAGGGGAGTTGGGTGGGTGAGGGGGAAGAGAGAGAAAATTGCTCAAAGTACAAAAATAATTTTAGAATTTGTAACTTTGTAGTTTGTACTTGCACACCAACCTCCTGAAGTAATCAGAGTTAATACTTAATACACATTTTTAGTCCTCGACTATACTCATTTTTCTCGATTTAGTCCTAAATGACTTTTTTGTGCTTAATTAAGTCATCGACTTTGATAGTTTTACCCAATTGAGTCTTCAAACTGTTAGATTCAAGAATAAATCGAGAAACACCACTATAGTGACTAGTCGAGGACTAAATTTGGTAAAGCCACTTCAGTTTAAGACTAAGTTGGTAAAATAGTATAGTCGATAATTAAATTAGATATTAATGGACATGAAATTACGAAGCTATCTTAATAGATGACAAATGACTCAATTGGGTAAAGCTATCAGATCGATGACCTAATTAAGCACAAAAAATCATTTAGTACTAAATAAAAAAATTACTATAGTCGCGGACTAAATTGGATATTAACCGAGTAATAGTGAATTCAATAATTTTTTTTTTAAAGGGAATAGAAATACCTGTCCATCATACCACCCAGTCTCTTCATCTTCAGCAGCAAATATCAATCAAACAAAGAAATAAGCAATTAATTTCTCAAATTATATTTAAAAAAAAAACAAAAACAAAAATAAAGAATCACAAAATATTGGTTTAGAAATTACATTCAACAGTGGCACTGAGCAAGCGGTTGCCAATGTAGGCCCAGCCAAGATACATCCTCACAACGGCGAGAGTGACCACGAAAAGCCCACTAGAAGCGGCGCCCAAGACCGGCTTCAAAGGGTCGGACTCGGGTCCAACCGACCCGAACCACAGCACGGGCAGCCCCACGAACAGCGCAAACGAAGCTCCGGTGACGAACAAGCGGGAGCAGTACTCGACCAAGTCGCCGGAGGCCCAGGCGAAAGGGAAGGACTCCGATAGGGCCTTGTATTCGTTGACGGGCTGCTGCTCCGACGGGACGGGGCACTCGGTCTCGGGCAGAGAGTTGTTGTTGCGGAAGGATGCGGAGGGAATAATTATCCTGCGGTTGTGGAAATGGCAGTGGGGTTTGGCGGAGAAGGGCGGCGAGACGACGGGAGGCGAAGAAAGGAACAGCGAAATCGCCATTTCCGAGCTTAGTAGAATTATTTGCATAAAAAATTATGCTAATAATAGTAGTAATTGTTTTTGGCTTTCATTTTCTAGGAACAAAAAAATATCTCAGAGAGTGGAGTGTGCGTGGAGAAATGGACTAAACCCTAGATTTTGTTCCAATTTTTATAGAAAATTGGAAATATCCTATCCTACTTCCACTTTATAATAAAGCAGAAGATTTTGATAATAAAAATAGAAAAATTTTCTTGTGCAAAATCACGTAATTTTGGCATTAGATGAATTGATAATTTTTTTTTTATTAAAGCTATTATATTTTCAACCATTACTTTCTAATGATATTTATCATTTTGTTTTTTTGCTTGATAATTAATTAATTAATTAGCAACATTTTTTAATGTTGTTTTGATTTTCTATATGTTGTTTAGTTTTACAAGTTACAAATAAGAGGGAAGCATGAAAAAAAATTTATTACAAAGTAAATTTTGAATTTGAATTTGAATAAGAAATAATCTATAAATACTGCATATTTGAAGGTAAAAACTCACACGTGCAATATTCACATATTCAACTATCAAACCAGAAAGAAATCCTCTCAAAAATATCAAAATGGCTAGAATGTGTTATAAATAAAATTAATGGTGGACATAATTTGTAACAATTGTAACGAACGTATTCATGTCTCATTATGTACGCCATTATTAACCTATTGTATTGTGTGTGTGTGTGTGTGTATTGTTGGAAAAATTAGCATTAAAATGGCATTTAAGTGGCCATTTTGTGGTACAATTTAAAGTGGGGTCAACAACCGATTTGGATCAGGTCAAAGTGGATTCGGGTTTTTTGTAGTGAGACGAAGAGATACATATATTGTACGCTCAAAATGGATAATGGGTAAATGAGAAATTGGTTCTCAAAGTAGACCCATTTGAGATGGAATTTGAAGTGAGAAAAAGCTTATGTAGCTTTGTTCTACATTGGTTGGGAATGAGGATTTGCTCCACTATAAATACAATAGGCTTTTTAAGGCTAATTGACTTGTATGGCATAGAGGCACTCTCTCGCGCGCAGGGGGGTGCAAATCAAATCCCAAACTGAGTCTGAAAAGGCTTGACTCGTGTAGGCGGGCACGAATGTCATCCGGAAAATTGGCGAGCCTTGCGGGCCAAGTTATGCTATATTTTTCGAACAAGTTTTCCATCTCAGAACCACACACATGAGATCAGAAGTGATCTCTCGTTCGAGACATCAAGATGAACTGACCTCTCAAGAGGTAGTTGGGTTGGCGCGCGCGCGTCCGATGTCTCGCAGCATGCACTGCTTGGCGTCTCGCGGCGCGGGCGATGTCTCGGGGCTGATGTCTCGATGGTTCGCATACTAGAACCATGTATTGCACTGCGACTCCAGTGACCTCTCGAACGCGACGTTTCACCTACTGTGTCCGTTCAAAAATGACTCTTGATATTACGGAATTAATTTGTTTAATTCCAATCATTATTTTCAGAGTTATTTTGTGAGTAATGGACTTGTTAGTGGGTGTTAATGTTCGTTAGTGGTAGAATTAATTTATACTAGTGGGTGGAGGTTACATGGATAATATTAATGTCATAATTAATGCTATGATCCATTCTCCTCTACTATATATTCGTAGGTGAGCAGCAGGTTTTGTACACACACCAAGCTACACGGAAATACACAGATTTTCTCCTCAAAACACTGCTCATCATTCCTTCAAGCCACCTACGTTGATCCCACGTCCTAGTTTGCCGGATACCAAGTTTGTGTGCTCAAACGCAAGTATTGTAGTACGTTTTATCCTGGGAAACCAAGACCGCAACGCTCTAGCACCCCGGGAGGCGGTAAATATGGTTTTAAGGATAATGGCAACATGACTTGTGCTTCCAACAACCCCGAGATCGTTCGATATTCATCCAAAGTTGTATTTCAGGTTTATTTAGCCTTTGTGGTTTATTTTCGTGGTGCAATTATCCTTCGTGGATGTTTTTATTGTATTTTTCTATTTTCTAGTGATTTTCGAGAATCAATTTCCTTACATGTGTGTGTGTGTGTGTGTGTGTGTGTGTGTGTGTGTGTGTGTGTGTGAGTGAGATAGTGATGATGAATAAGATCTTCCTTGCTTTGTCTCTTAGTTTTTCTCTTTACAGCTTTCCTTTGATCTATAGTTCTATATTACACAAGCTAATGCATATTTTTATTATACCAGAATATTCATTTTGTCCAATGAAATCAACCATCTTAGCTCAAAAAAAAAAAAAAAAAAAGAAGCAATGAAGCCCTAATTAAGGAGAACATATGTTTTGATTAGTTAAATTTAAATTGCTTAGTTATTTATTATTGAACTATTTATTAAAATCATGAATAATATTCATCTATTCATTAAATATATGTGTGTGTGTGTGTGTGTGTTTTTTCAATGGTTTACTAGATTAAGAAATAAAACATTTTTAAATCATTTACATTAAAGCTTTTGATTATATTTTTCATTATTGTAATTATTTTGTTTTCATTATTACTTAGCAAAATAACTCTTATACAAAATTATATATTGACTAACAAAAATATGTTTTGATCGACATGTGATTTAATTGGTTTCTTATGTGTGCTATCTTAATTTTCAATAAATATAAATTGTAAATTTTCTACGGTTCATGACGCTATGGACAATGATAGTGGGGATTCTGAGAAAGAACCCGAGCTCGAGCCTAGACGCAGTAAGCGGGCAAGAGTTGAAAAATCATTTGGTCCATATTTTCTAACTTACTTGTTAGAGTATGATTCAGGTACTCTAACTTGTTTATTAGAAAATGAACTATCTTGTTTGATAGAAAATGAGCCTCGAATGTACATGGAAGTTGTGACTTCTACGGAAGGACCAATGTGGAAAGAGGCTATCAAAAGTGAGGTGGACTCTATCCTACAGAATCACACTTGGAAACTTGTTGATCTTCTTCCGGGTTAGGATCTAAGTGTTGGAAAAAATGGCATAAATGGCATTTTAAGTGGCCATTTTGTGGTATAAATATATGTGGGGTCCACTTTCGATTTGGGTCGGGTCAAAGTGGATTCGAGTTCTTCGTAGTGAGACGAAGAGATCGATATATTATACGCTCAAAATGGATACTGGGTGAATGAGAAATTGGTTCTCAAAGTAGACCCATTTGAAATGGAATTTGTGTGGAAAAAGCTTTGAGTAAGCTTTTGTTCCACATTGGTTGGGAAAGAAGATTTGACCCACTATATATACAAGGGTCTTTTTATGACTTGTTAACTTGTATAGCATAGATGCTCTCTCTCGCGCGCAAGAGGGTGCAAATCAAATCCCAAACTGACTGTTCAAGTGATTAACTCAACATGTTATAGCAGAGTTAATTCTTGGTTAGTGGGTGGTTTATCAATGCCATATTAATGTGCCATTACTCCTTCATCTCTTATATATATTCTAGGTTAATGTGCCATTACTCCTTCATCTCTTATATATATTCTAGGTTAATGTGCCATTACTCCTTCATCTCTTATATATATTCTAGGTTAATGTGTCATTACTCCTTCATCTCTTATATATATTCTAGGTTAATGTGTCATTACTCCTTCATCTCTTATATATATTCTAGGTTAATGTGTCATTACTCCTTCATCTCTTATATATATTCATTCTAGGTTAATGTGACATTACTCCTTCATCTCTTATATATATTCTAGGTTAATGTGTCATTACTCCTTCATCTCTTATATATATTCTAGGATGAGCATGAGCATTTCACACACAGAATATAGGCCATACAAGCCAACGAAAATACTTAGTTTTTCCACCTCGAAACTCTGCTCATCCTTCCTTTCTAGCCATCTGTGTTCATCCCATGTTCTCGTTCGCCGGGTCCCAAGTTCGAGTGCTCAAACGCAGGAATCGTAGTACGTTTTATCCTGGGAAACCTAGACCGCAATGCTCCAGCACCCCGGGAGGCGGTAAATAAGGTTTTAAGGAAAGAGGCAACTTGACTCGTGCTTACAACCTACCCAAAGTTCATCCACCTTCGTCCCCTAGCTCCTTCCAGGTTTACTCTAACCTTTTGTAGGTTAATTTCCTAGTTTATTGATTTATTGTGGATTTTCTATTTTCTCCATTTTCTTGGGTTTTCGAGAATTATATCCAACACTAAGTGGGTCTTTAAAAAGAAGAAGTATAAGGCTAGGCTTGTAATCAAGGGTTACAAGCAACGTGAGGAGGTTGATTACTTCGATACGTATTCTCCCGCGACGAGAATAAATTCCATTTGGATGATACTTGCCATAGCCACACTACAAAATTTGGAAGTTCATCAAATGGATGTGAAAACAGCTTTCTTAAATGGCGAGTTAGATAAAGAAATCTATATGCAAAATTTAACAAGGATCATGATCAATTGGCTAAGACACCATTTGATACAAATGTTCAACTAACAAAAAACTACGGAGAGTGTATTTCTCAAGTAGAATATGCTTGGGTTATTGGCAGTTTGACGTATCTTATGAGTTGTATCTTATGAATAACAATTTATGGTTGAAAGGAGCCTTGTACATCCCTGCATTCCATTTCAATATCATCTCTGTAAGCAAACTGATTCAAGATTCATCTTATAAATTGATCTTCATACTTGAACATTATTTGATTCAAGAAAATCATGGAGTGATAGTTGGTATAGCTAAAGAAGAGGGAGGTTTATACCTACTGGAAACCCACAGATTTCCCGAAAAAGATTATGCTATGCAGTGCACCAGTTTTGAAATCTAGCACCAAAGGTTGGAGCATTTCCCCGTCAATAAACTCAATCTGTTTAGCAACATTGATGTTTCTCCTACCACTACAGGTTTGGCCTGTGATGTATGCCACATAGTTAAGCATAAACCTTTCCCATTTCCTTTAAGTGTTTCTTGTTCGAAAGCTTGTTTTGATCTAATACACATTGATATATGGGGGACCCTTTCCTGTTCGTTCTTTAAATGGAGATTACTATTTCTTAACCATAGTGGATGACTACTCATGTTACACATGGTTACACTTGATGAGGGAAAAATCTGAAACTAGGCAGTTTGTGAAGAAATTCCATGCTTTCGTATTCACTCAATTTGGTATATTGATTAAAACCATCCGCAATGATAATGGCTCTGAGTTCAAAATGGATGAATTTTTTTTTCAGAAAAAGGCATTATACATCAAAGATCGTGTGTCAATACGCCCCAACGAAATGCCATAGTCGAGAGGAAACATCAGCACATCCTTAATGTTGCTCGATTTCTACGATTTCAAGCTTCTCTTCCCCTGGAGTTTTGGGGTATTTGTGTCATGCATGCAGTATTCTTAATCAATAGGCTTCCATCTCCAGTAATCAACTAGTCTAGTCTCTATCAGAGGCTGTATAGAAGTGCTCCAGATCTTGGCAATCTTAAAATCTTTGCCTGCTTGTGTTATGTAGCCACCTTACCTCATGCTAGGAACAAGATGGCTCCAAGAAGTCGAAAATGTGTATTTATTAGATTTCCAGCAGGAGATAAAGGTTATTTGTTATATGATCTAGAGGATGGTTCTATTTTTGTGTCAATGGATGTCAAGTTTTATGAAAATCAATTCCCTATGTCAAAGGAGTGTTTCTCCCCACAAGAACAACCACACCATGGACCATCTCTCCCCAATATTCCCGTTTCCATAAATCTTGAACCACCATCCCTACACACAATTGATGCTGAGCAGCAACAGTACAACAATGAACCATTGTTAGACACTAATACTCCAATGACTAAGTATAAGAGGACACACTCCCTGAACAACGCAGCATGGGGAGTAACGTACAGGAAGAACCCAGCTGTGCAGAACCACTCATGAGCAACCTAGACGAACAAAGAGGAACTAATGTGTCCCAAGCCGGCTGCAAGACTACTATTGTGATTCTTTTTAAAAGAAGGTTCGCCTCCTCATATATTGTCTAAGGTCATTTCATATGGTACTTTATGTTCACCTCATATGATATTATCTATGGTTTTTACCACTCTTGATGAGCCAAGAACTTACAACCAAGTAATAAAACACGAGTGCTGGAGATATGTCATGGCTGCTGAGATTAGAGCTTTGCAGGACGCCAGGACAACAATACTTGGGCATTCATTGGCTGATTTACCACCCGAAAAAACACCAATTGGTTGCAAGTGGGTATACAAGGTGAAGCTCAATGCCGATGGTTCAATGGAAAGATACAAAGCTAGATTGGTAGCCAAAGGCTACACACAGCAGCTAGGAGTTGACTATATTGAAACGTTTTCGCCAGTTGCGAGAATTACAACCATTTGCACCTTCCTAGTTGTGGCTTCTTCTCGGGCATGGTTTGCTCATTAGCTTGACATAAATAATACATTCCTACATGGGATTTAGATGAAGAGGTGTACATAGTTCTACCACCTGGATTTCAAGGGCAAAAACCAAGGCAAGTTTGCAAACTCCTACGTTCTCTTTATGGTCTAAAACAAGCCAGCCGGCAGTGGAATGCAAAGTTGAGCAACGCATTGACTATTAAAGGCTTTACACAACCGAAATTCGATCCCTTGCTGTTCACTAAAGGGAGTGGTAAAGATTTTATTGCCCTTCTAATATATGTTGATGACATATTAGTCACTAGCCCTAATATGCATCAAACACAAAAGCTCAAAAACTTTCTTGATACTGCCTTCAAAATCAAAGATCTAGGTGATATGGGGTATTTTCTAGGAATTGAGGCACACATGGGGGACTCTGGACTGAGTCTTTGTCAGCGAAAATACACACTTGACATCTTGAATGAATCCGGCTTCATCAATTACAAACCCGTAAATACTCCTATGCTTCCAAATCATCAACCAAGCAAGGAGGGAGATTATGTTCTCCGTGATATCAATAGCTACATGCGATTGATTGGACGATTTTTGTACCTCACGCCAACAAAGCCTGATATCGCATATACCGTACGTGCAATAACTCAGTCAATATGGTTGTAGCACACTGGGTTTTTCGTTACATCAAGAAAGCTCCCGGCCAAGGCATATTTTATCCTAAAAGCAACGGCATGCAGCTCAATGCGTTTTCTGACTCCGATTGGGCAGCATGCTTAAAAACCTTACGGTTTGTCACTGGCTTCTGTGTTTTCCTTGGTTCTTCCCTTGATAGGTGCCAAAGATACCTATGGGAAAGGCTCTATTTGGGGGTTGATTTGTATTGCTTAATACCTTTTTGTGAATAATTCATGGTGTATATGCTCTAATGTGCTAACTCTTGCAAAGTTCTATCATTTGGCATGCTTTAGATGATTTTTGTAGGTTCGAGATTGAGAAGCGAGCTCGTGGATGGATGAGGAAGCAATTAGAGGACAAAGCAACAGTGCCATTTCCACGCTCCAATCCACGAACGTGGAAGGGAGCGAAGAAAGTTTATGTAGAAAGTCCACAAGCCGTTCCACGTACGTGGGAGTGCTAGTGGACGTTCCACTTAAAGGAGAAGCGCGAGAACTATAAAAGGGGAGATCTACCATCATTCTAAGGGGTTATCATCAATATTAGTTCATGTTCTTAGATTAGATTGGTTCTAGAGAGCTTGTAGAGAGAAAAAGTAGTAGAAGTGATCCTAGAAGACAAAGTTGTAGAGACTCTTGAAGCAATTGATGATCTAAACCTTGATTGTAATTCAATTTGGTAATATTTCAATTCTTGCATTTGATTTTCAGCTTGTGTTTCTATTTTACTTCATTAGATTTCTTTTCCTTGCAATTAAAGTAAGGTTTATGTCACTCATGGATATCAGTGGCTAAGTAATTAGAGATTGGATTGGTAATCCCTAGGTTCTTGCACTTAGCTTTGAATTGTTGAAATTTGAGATTGCGTTGATGAATTATGGCTATCTTTGTCATATGCATTGTTGTGGTTAATCTTGATTCATTGGAGGCCTAAATGTGTCAAGAGTGTAGGTTGTGGGTTTGGCGAGATATCGCAAGTGTGCAATAGCTTAAGTGTGTGCAACTCTCGCCCTTAGTCCGAAAGGACGAGGTCCGAAGGAGGTAGGTAGACAAGGTGTTTGGTAAAATGTCCCAACCGATTGAGAAAATGGGAGTCCAAGTGTGACACCGCTTGGTGTTGTGCCTTTAGCCTCCTTAGATGTCATAAGTGTCAATTCAATCCAACCAATAAACTATTAAGTGCAAGGACCAGGGCAAGCTAATCCAATTCGCTCTCTTTTATTGTTGTCTCTTATACTTTGTTCCCTTTGTTACTTGATCTACTCATGAATTCTTTTCTCCTTTGCTTTCAATTGCCTTTGCATTCATATGTAAGTTGCATTACCTCTCCAATTTATCATCCCTTGAAACGACACTCGGGGAATTTATTCTCCATTTACACTTTCCACCTCACCGCTAAAAACTACTTCATCATCCCTCATCTCATGGAGATCAAAGAAGCATGCTATTGTTTCACGCTCATCATCCAAAGCCGAATACAAAGCCCTGGCTGCTACTGTCTGCGAAGTCCAATGGATCAATTAACTTTTTTGTCATCTACATATTCTTCTTAGTAAACTGTCAATCGTATTTTGCGATAGCAAATCAGCCATAGGTATTGCGGAAAACCATGTGTTTCACGAACGGACAAAACACATCGATATAGATTGTCACATTGTTTGGGAAAAAAGTAACTCAATAAGGTCTCATCAAGCTCCTCTCTGTGCCTTCGACTTCTAAGATCACAAATGCATTCACCAAAGCCCTTCCCGCTTCTTTGTTTCAATGGTTCATATCTAAACTGGGCATTCAAAATTTGCATGCGCCAGTTTATATGGGGATATCGGAGGCTAACACAACTAGGCAAGGAGAAGGTGACGAGCATGCTAGTAATGAAGGGCACTAATGGCTTTTTTCTCTTTTTGAATTAGTTATAACCGCCACTTCCCTTCCTTCCTCCTCTGTATATATAGTAGTGTATTTCATTCATATTCAAATCGTAACAAACACCATTGCTATCAATAATATCTGGTACTTTCCCTCCTTTCACCACGCCGTGCAGACTAGTACACATCCGACAGCATGTTTCTGACTATTCATTTGGACAATGATGATGTTGTATTTCAACTCATCATTTGATGAAGAAACGGAGAAACATATATACTTCTTGAGTTTTTTCCACTTTTGGTCCTATGACTTTAATGCCTCCGTCAATTTAGGCACACAACTTTCATTCCTGACATAAGTAGTGCTTGACTTTGATTTGTTTTCCACTTTTAGTCCTTGACTTTGATTTTTTTCCACTTTTAGTCCTTTTGGCCATATGAGCGATAACTTTTAATTGAAATCAAAAAATTATTGTGCCATTAAGGGTAAAAGTGTCTTCTGATAAAGTCCTAAATATATTTATAAATAAAATCAAAGAAAAAATAGGAAAAAGAAACGTTATTTGCTTGTTCTGTTTCGCCTTTTAAGTAACAATTTTTAATCAGAATCAACAAATTGTTGTGCCATTAAGGGTACAAGTGTCTTTTGATAAAACCCTAAATACATTAAACGTTATTTACCCTTAATGGCACAACAGTTTGTTGATTCCGATTAAAAATTATCGCTCAAATGGCCGAAAGGACTAGAAGTGGAAAAAAATCAAAGTCAAGGACTAAAAGTGGAAAACAAATCAAAGTCAAGCACTACTTATGTCAGGAATGAAAGTTGTGTACCTAAATTGATGGAGGCACTAAAGTCATAGGACCAAAAGTGAAAAAAACTCTATACTTCTTTCATATTTGTTGCCCAGCTCAATTAGTTGGGTTATCGATCATCAATTCATCATTACTTTATAAGTTTCTATGTATGTTAATTCTGCTCTTAGGATATTATGTATTTTCCTTGAGGTTGAAGTAGCAAATTTTTTAGTGCCACGAGTAGATTGGGGAATGCCTTAATGGTAATTACACACTAACTACTGAAGTTGCCTAGCAAATTCATCTTGCTAGCAAAACTTTTTTTGGGAATTTACCATCATTATTCTATAGATCATGCCATCATGGTTCATACAACTGTGTGAACCGTAAATAAAAAATACATTATTTGTAAATTATTTAAAAGTATATTATTTGAGTACTGAAAATATATTATCTTGTATATTATCAAATAATGTACCTTCGGTACACAAATAATGTATTTTTAGTATATAAAAAATGTACATTGTATTTATGAAATGTGCATTATTTGAGTACTAAAAGTATATTATTTTGTATAATCAGAGTATATATTTAATATATAAATAATGTACTTTTAGTATATTAAAAATATTTTTTATGGTCTACGCAACGTTATGTGGACCCTGGTCCACATAAAAATTTGTTGGCATGCATGGACCATTTCTTATGTTTTGGTTGGGTGAATATAATGCTAATGTATCATTAGTCCATACATATATATGGACTCATAAATTTGTCTCACAAGTCACAGGGGGAATTTATAGTATAGGCAGTTGATGGTGAATTTTAAGTCATTTCCGATCTATTTCATGAGCTAAACATGTTATACAGCTATACTTAGTATCACATCAAAATGAATCATGATGGTTATGAGTTTGTATCGAGGATAAACTCAATATTATTTCTACATTTAAATGTTTATTTATAAATATTTTAAAAAAAATAATGCATAAACTTAATTGTTTAAAAATTTGTTTTTATAAAATGTATTTAATTTTTTAAACTAGAGAAATGATTCTGAGGTGTTTTGGTGAGGTCAATTGTGGTTGTCCTAATTTGAGGAATCCATTGAAGATGTTGAATGAGAACTGAGAACTAATGATGCTGATTAAACCTGGGTTGATATCAAGAATGCAAGATATTGAAAATTGAAATCACGTGCGGGGCTTCATGACACGTGATGCAATGAATCTCTTGTAACTTTCAACCTATAAGATTATTTGTCCTAGCCTTCTCCTCAGGGCGTGATATAGCTTTAATTTTTGTGGCATTCAGTATTTTTATTTTATTTTTATTTTTATTGTTTACTTTGATATTGGAATCTGGAGGAAAATAAGTTACTCATTCTCGTGACAAAAGGCAGTATTAGCCATTCTAGGCCTTCTTACATTCTGGCTCTATACGAGTAAATTATGGTGACTCAATTAATTAGTAAAAGATAAATTTTTACTCATTGTACGTAAAGAAATTTCTTAATTTTTAAAGATTGTACCTATATTATCGTTGATGAGACTCAATTATTGATCTTTTGTGACAAATTTCACCTATGTGATCAGTTGAGCTACCCATTCGAACAACATGTTATGTGGCAAAAATTTGTGTGAGACCGTCTCACCATGAGACGGGTCGGGTCGGGTCGGGTCAAGATGCAAATGTAACACTTATATGCACAAATGTCATACTTATATGCTCAAATGTAATACTAATCAGAAAATAAAATTTTTGTTACTTATTAGAGTAAATGTAATACTTTTAAGGGAAAATACAATACTTTTACATTTCGATTTAAAAGTATTACATTTTTCCTCAAAAGTATTATATTTGCCCTTATAAGTGAGAGGTACTTGTCAACATTACTTATTATGAAAAATGTATTACTTTTTCTCTTATAAGTAACAAAAAATGTATTTTTGATTAGTGTTATATTTGAGCATATAAGTGTGAGATTTGCACATATAAGTATGACATTTGCATGGTGCTTTGACCCGACCCGATCCATCTCACGAATAAGGATTCGTGAGACGGTCTCACACAAGTGTGACCCTATGTATTAAAGAGATTAATGGTCGATTTGATTCATGAAGAGGAATTAAAGAGAATTAAATTTAAATTTCATGACAAAAAAATATTTAAAAGTATTGCTGCCATTGTTTGAATGGTTAAAAATAGATTGTGAGAAATAATTACTCCATAGTATAAAGAATCAAATATTTAATATAGTAATATACAAATTTATATTGTATCTTTTTTCTAAAAAAAGTGTGGAAAAATAAAATACCTAAAAAGACTTGACAAATTAAATTTCCTCAAATTTTTTGAAAGTTTTAATTTTCATGGAATAAATTCTCTCATCAACCAAATAAGGTAAAGTCTACTTTTCCACAAATTTAAGAAACAAATTCGTTCAAAAATTTAGTTTACTTTGAACCAAACAAACCATAAAACATCCTCAAATGAGACTTTCTTGACAGTATCCAAATTTAAAACATTATCCTCAAATGTCTCATCTTAAGTAATAAGTTGAAGTTGTAGCTAATTTAGGGCAAACAACAATGAATTAAGCTTGAAGTTTGGAAAATGTTACTGAAATAATCCAGGATCAGAGCAGACATTTCGTCACCCTCTGCTAATCATCCTATTAGGACTCTAGATATTGTGTTAGGTTATGACTCTTTGTCCTAGTCTATCTTTAACTCCGACTTTGTATATATACTTGTAACTTGTACAGATTATGGTTAAGAGTTGTGAATACCAGTACAACAGTTCTCATCTGGTATCAGTTAGCTAGGGTTTTTCCTCCCTTTGTTCTCATGGCTGAACACGACGGATCTGTTAACTCCTCCGAACGGACTGTCTCCGATGTTGCTACTAGTTCTACGGTTTCCCCCGCCGTAACATCTCTTTCTTCCACTCATCACTACATTAGCGTGAAGCTCACACATCATAATTATTTGTTTTGGCGTACCCAAGTTGTTCCGTTTCTTCGCGGCAACGAATTAATGGGGTTTATTGATGGTTCATTCCCTTGTCCGCTGTCGGTAATTGTCACCGGCACCGGTGAGTCTGCTACGTCTCGGCCGAATCCAGAATACCATACTTGGGTGCGGTGTGATCAGGGTGTTCTTTCCATGTTGGTCTCCTCTTTGTCCGATGAAGTAATGCCCTTGGCAATTGGGAAGACGACGTCGCGGGCTGTCTAGGAGGCTATTGAGCAGTCCTTGGCTTCGGCGTCGCATGCTCGGACTCTTCACCTTCTCGGCCAGCTTCAGCAGCTCCAGCAGGGTGATTCGTTGACGGCGGATTACATTGGCCGTGCTCAGATGGTGATTGAAGGGCTTGCTCTCACCGGCCGGCCGGTGTCGCTCGTGGAACAAAATCTCTATGTGTTTCGTGGGCTTCGACCGGAGTTTCGTGTGCTTACCGGATCTCTTGCTGTTCGTGGTGCTCCGGTGACGTTGCAGGAGCTCGCCGACTTTCTAGGTGCTCAGGAGTTTATCGCTGGCGATCAGTTTGGTGGTGTTGAGCATCCGCCGACGGCGATGATGGCGCAGGGGGGCTGGCAGCGTAGACGTGGTGGCAAGTCGCGCGGTGGCGCGGGGCGGTCTGGTTCTGGAAATTCCCGCTGCCGCCGCGGCTCGTCGCATGGGAGCAGTTCCTCGCATGGGGGTCGGCAGCGAGGTGCACACAGAGGCAGGGGCCGGTCTTCTCAATGGCAGCCCACGTGTCAGATTTGTGGTACTTCCGGACATTCTGCTCTCGCTTGCTACATGTTACCACCCAGGTTTTCTCCTCAAGCTCAGGCTAATGTTTCTTATCATGGTAGTCCGGTCGCTGATATCCCGGGGGCTCACACTTGGTTCCCTGACACGGGCGCCACCCACCATGACACACCTGACATTGCAGCTTTCTCTACCTCCGAGGATTACTTAGGCACTAACACACTTCGTGTCGGGGACGATACGCAATTATCTATTAGACGTATTGGACATGCATCTTTACCTACCCCGTCTAGGAATCTTGATTTATCTAATATTTTGCATGTCCCTAATCTTTCCACCTCTTTGCTCTCGGTTCAGCGCTTTGCGACTGATAATAATGTTTTCTTTGAATTTCATCCGTCATTTTTTGTTATAAAGGATATCGTCACCAAGGAGATCCTTCTTCTCCGTTCTTTATCAGCTTCCAATTCCAATTCCAAGTTCTTCTCCGTCTGTTTTTTTGAGTGCTCGTGCTTCGGCTTCCACTTGGCACGATCGTTTGGGTCATCCACATCAGCGTGCTCTTGATCGCATTTTACAGTCTTGCTTAGTTAGTGGTTCTAGTCGTGTGTCTTGTACTTCTAGTTTGTGTTCTGCGTGTCAAATGGGAAAATCTTCGCGATTTCCTCTGTCACGTGTTGAGTCTTCTAGTTCGGCAGTTCTTGATTTAGTCTATACTGACATTTGGGGCCCTGCTCCTTTGTTTTTGTCTACTGGTTTTCGTTATTTTGTGATTTTTGTGGATGACTATTCTCGCTTTACTTGGTATTTTCCAATGAAATTGAAATCAGATTTTTATGCTATCTTTGATCGTTTTCGTTGTCTAGTTGAGCGTTCCTTTGGTCGTAAAATAAAGTCTATTCAGTCTAATTTGGGGGCTGAGTATAAGAAACTCCACTGTGTGTTTGTGCAACTGGGTATTCACCATCGGCAATCTTGTGCCTATACCCATGAGCAGAATGGCCGTGTTGAGAGGAAACACAGGCACATTGTTGAGACCGGGCTTGCCTTAATGGCTCGGGCCTCTATGCCTTTCCGTTTTTGGGATTATGCTTTTGAGACTGTCGTTTTCTTGATTAATAAGATGCCTTCTCCTGTCTTGAATAATTCTACTCCTCATCTTATTCTGCATAACTCTCCTCCATCTTATTCCTTTCTTCGTGTGTTTGGGTGTCTTTGTTTTCCTCATTTACGGCCTTATAATCGTCATAAATTGTCTTATAGGTCCTCTCCTTGTATCTTCTTAGGCTATCCTGAGTCTTTTAGGGGGTACAGGTGCATGGACTTGCGTACTAACAAGATTTTTGTGTGCAGACATGTTCGGTTTGATGAGACTGTTTATATTATCCCTTTGTTTCTAAGCCTGTTGTGCAGCCTTCTTCAGGTCCTGTGTCTCATCCTTGGGTGGAATCGGTACTGCATACTTCTGACTCTCTTGGTGCTATGCAGCCTGCTTCTGTGGTTCCAGTGGTGGCTGAACGGCGTCCTCGAGGTCGTCCCCGTGGTCGTTCCACACGGCCAACTGAGCGTACACATGCCATGGATACTAGGAGTAAATCTCGGCCTCCTCCTGCAGCATTGTCGGTGCAGGTTTGTCCAACTGATCCTACATGTTACTCACAGGCTGTCAAGCACTCTGAATGGAGGGATGCCATGGATCAGGAGTTTAATGCCCTCTTGCACAATCAGACGTGGTCTCTTGTTCCGTTTATGCCCTGTATGAATGTCATTGGTTGCAAGTGGGTCTTTCGGACCAAACGGAAGGCTGATGGCTCTATTGAGCGGTACAAGGCCAAGTTAGTTGCTAAAGGGTTTAATCAGGTGCCCGGGCAAGATTTCTTTGACACTTTTAGCCCGGTAGTTAAGCCCACGACTGTCAGGTTACTTTTGTCTCTGGCTCTTTCTTCGAATTGGTTTATAAGGCATCTTGATGTTCATAATGCCTTCCTGAATGGGAGTTTAAGTGAAACTATTTTTATGCGTCAGCCTCCGGGTTACACTGATAAACTGTTTCCTAATCATGTGTCTTTGTTGAAACGCTCTCTTTATGGTTTGAAGCAGGCTCCCAGGGCCTGGTTCACTCGGTTACATGCTTTTCTGCTGTCTGTTGGCTTTCAGGCTTCCAAGACTGATGTTTCCTTATTCTATTTTTCTCAAGGCTCTGCTTCTATTTACTTGTTAGTTTATGTGAATGATATTCTTGTAATGGGGAATGATGAGGCTGTAGTTAAGTCTTTACTCTCTAAATTATCTACAGCATTCAAAATTCGTGATCTTGGTGAGCCTGGTTTTTTTCTTGGGATTGAGACTATTAATTGTGGTGATGACATTTTATTATCTCAGCAAAAATATATGACTGACATTTTGAAGCGTGCTGGTATGGCATAGTGCAAGCCCCTTGCCACTCCAATCTTTGTTTCCAAGTCTGTTTCTACCTCAGTGGAGCCCGCCTTTGATGATCCTACTTAGTACAGGAACCTTGCTAGGGCCTTGCAATATTTAACTGTTACACAGCCTGATCTTTCTTTTGCAGTTAATCTTCTTTGCCAGCATATGCATGCTCCTACTGTTGCACACTGGGAACAGCTGAAACGTGTGCTCCGGTATGTCAAGGGGACTCTGACCATGGGTTTGCGTTTACGCCGGTCTGCTTCTACTGTGTTGCATGCTTTCTCAGACCTTGACTGGGCTGGCTGCCCTGAGGACAGGAAATCTACGAGTGGATATGCAATTTTTCTTGGCACGAATCTTATATCCTAGGTATGCAAGAAACAACGAATTGTTGCTCGGTCTTCTACAGAGACTGAATACAAAGCTCTTGCGGATGTTTGTGCTGAAGTGATCTGGATAACCTCCCTGCTGCGTGAGATTGGTGCTCCTAGTGTTCCAGTTCCCAAGCTCTGGTGTGACAATCTTGGAGCCACCTACATGTGTGCGAATTTAATCTTCCATGCTCGTACAAAACATGTGGAGATTGATTATCATTTTGTGAGAGATCATGTTGCAGCTAAAGCTATTCAAGTGAATTTTATTTCAACAAAAGATCAGCTAGCAGACATTTTTACTAAACCTCTTCCGGGTCCTAGATTTTCTTTCTTTATAGACAAGCTACAGGTCACAACTGTACCCTGTGCTTGAGGGGGAGTATTAGGACTTTAGATATTGTGTTAGGTTATGACTCTTTGTCCTAGTCTATCTTTAACTCCGACTCTGTATATATACTTGTAACTTGTACAGATTATGGTTAAGAGTTGTGAATACCAGTACAACAGTTCTCATCCATCCTTCTAAATTTTTCAAATGAAAAACCCAATTTATCCTACATTTGAGAGGAAACAAACTGATGAAAATGTTTTGTGTCATATCCTTTGAACCGCAACCAATATTGTTTTACCTTTTGTTTCTAAAACCCCTCTTCATGAATCAACAATGAATGAAGCTTAAATAAAGATCCCTCAATTTCGGTAAGAAGGTCATACTATGAGATGCATTTAGTTATTGAATTATCTTTTACATTCCTCAAGGCTCCTACCAGGTACAGAATTTGTGGTCTTGTGGAATCTCTCATTGCCCTATTGTTTTAGATCCTTACCATAGGCCGCTAAGCGCTCTTGGAAAGCTAAGGTAGACTACCAGTCGATGCCTTGTAAGTGTTCAACATGACATCCTTAACACCTTCCTTGGTAATTAGGCCTAAGCAATGGATGGGCAACTCAAATAGTGAGGAATTGGTGGTTGATTAGGTTCAGTGTCATCGAGAAGAACAATTACAAAAAATACAATAAAGTAATTTTGATAGGCAATTCATCCAAAAAAAATGACATTCCACAATAGATAAACTTTATTCTAATTAAGATATGGTGGTAGTTGGAAGGATGATAACTGTATGAGTTGTATTGAATAAACTTGATTACAAGAGTACAAGCATGAGGTATATATACAAGGAGAATCATAGGAAGATTAGGATAGGGAGACTTAGGATAGGTAGTCATAATCTGACTCAAATACATAGAGTCCTAATACTCCCTCAAGCACATTGTATACTAGTAACCTGTAGCTTGTCTCTAAAAAAAGAAAATCTAGGACCAGGTAAAGCTTTCTTAAAGATGTCTGCAAGTTGATATTTTGTTGAAATAAAGTTGACTTGAATATCTCCAGTGGCAACTCTATCTCTAACAAAATGATAGTCGATTTCCACGTGCTTGTTTCTTGTATTAAAGATAGGATTCACACACATATACGTAGCACCAAGATTGTCACAACATAGTTTGGGATCAGAAACACCAGACACGTTAATCTCACGAAGTATGCGGTGTCTGGCCGTGTGCGGCTATGGCGGTGCGGCAGTAACGGTTTCCACTAGGCGTAAGATAGATTCAACCCTTGGAGTACTCTGGGAATTCTGCAGTTCCTGTAAAATGTTTTTAGTAGCAAAGGGAAAAATCCCTTCATCAAATCGCACATGCCTGCATACGTAAAGCTTATTAGTCTGTAACACCTATATATACCCCCTAAATGACTCAGGATAACCTAGAAAAACAAAAGGACATCTTATGACAATTGTATAGCCTAAGATAAGGATAACATAGACATCCAAAGACACGAAGAAATCAATAGGATGGAGGAGATTTATGCAACATTAGGTGAGGACTGCGTTAACCGAACAAGACTGAAAAATACGATGTAAAACACAATAGTGTGGATGTCCTAAACGATCATGCCACACAGGCGTACACGAGCAAAAATGAATGCAAACGAAGTTGAGTTCATGATAGGAAGCGTGTATAAACCCCCAGAGCTATTGCCCTGTAAAAGAATTTCCCTCGAATTGATGTCCTTCACAACAAAAAAAAGAGGGGTGAATCGCTGTTGATTACAGAGTTGGCATTGATTTTGACCACCCCGGCCGCGACCATTACCACACCCTCCTTATTGTCGTCCACTGCCGCGAGAAGCGCCACTTCCTCTAGCCCCATGATTCAGCCATCCGCGGTTGTTTCTGCGCCAACCGCCGTAGCGTAAGCAGCCAGCGATGGCCCTGTTCTGCAGTCGGCGTGATGAATAAAGTCGCGTGCACCAAGGAAGTCGCCTAGTTCTGTGAGGGTTACGACTTGTTCGCGAACTGCGAGATACGAGGTTAATTGCGATACTTCGGTCGTAAGACGTAAAAAACATATAAATTCATCTCGTCTAGACTGACTGGTCGACCGGCCAGAGCAAGGTCCTCCATGACTACACATGCACAACCAATATAATCAGCCATAGAGAAATTACCCTGCTGAAGGGATTGAAGCTGACCAAGAAGATTAAGCGACCTGGTACGAGACGGGGATGCTAGTGATTGTTGAACTTTTGACTAACTGAGTCTAGGTCCAAGAGTTTATAAGTGGCTCCGAATTTATGAACCTAATTGCTAGATTCATTGGAGGTCACTTAACTACAATTTGACCTAGTGCAAAGATTAGTTCTATTTAGATTGTAAAGGATTAATATATATATATATATATATATATATATATATATATATATATATATAACTTCTAAAGCAGTAAAGACTCATGCAATTGATAACCCAGTTCGGAACCTCAGTTCCTACATCTGGGGGGCATCACTCTGATTTCCAACTCTTCATTGAACAACACTATGAAATGTACCACCGATTACAGTTGTGTATCACACGATTGCTCTAGAAATTCATCATAGCTCCATTCTAGAGTTCAATCTTGAAGAGTTGACAAGAACTTGATCTCCTGATCTTCTTGAATTGAGGCTCCCCCTCAACAGTTGCACGAACGGCTTTACAAAGTGAATGCTTGCCCAATTTACTTCATGGAGAAGATGTATCTTGTGCCAAAGGTAAGCTTTGCCAAGATTTCTCTTTAACTCATACAAAGATCTTCTTTGCTGATATTTCTGTGTAAAATTGTTCAACCCTCACACTTAGAAGTTGGCTTTTATTTATCCTCTTCTGAATCTTGAAAGCGGTTGTAACTTCAGTAACCAACTCTGAACATCTTTTAAGTTCTGGTGCAGATACTCGTTCAGTAAGTTGTCTTCAGAGTCTTCAAAGTCTTCTGAACTACTTCCTGTACTACAACCTAAGGATACAAGTTTTGATCAGCTAGGTTTGAACTATCTGCTGAACTAAGTACACATTGACATGAAACTTGGTACAACTTAGGGAGTTCTTTGAAAAGAAACTTTGTTTATTATTTTTATTAACAATTGTTCTATCGACTCCCAAATTTGATGCGATGACCTGCGTCCAACTACAAGACGCATAACCTCTTCTAAAAGAGAGGATATTAACATAGACATCAAAGCTTGGTCATGACGAAACCATACCGCATGAGCTGGATTGGCTTGCGGAACTGCATTGGCTGCAGTGGTTGGGAGGAAAGCATCCGAACATGGGTGAGTACCATCAATAAACCCCATTAACCCATGTCCTTGGAGAAAAAGGCACTCCTTGTGTCCTCCAAAACAAGAAATTTTTATGAGTAAGTTTAATACTGATAAAGTGATGAGCAGCAGAAAGCGAATTAACACCTATAGACACAAAGGAAGTAATAACTACGTGTAAGACGATCCATTTAGAGGAATTAACAGATCCGTCAGCAATGGGAAAAGAAGAGAGAAAAAGAACCATGGCACGCAAACTGATACCAGGCCAGATGAGAACTGTATCAGTTGTATTGAATGAACTTGATTACAAGAGTACATGCATGGGGTATATATACAAGGAGAATCATAGGAAGACTAGGATAGGAAGTCATAATCTGACTCAAATACATAGAGTCCTAATAAGGAGGACAATTATCTAGCTAGATATATATCTATAAATAAGGAAAAAGTTATTGAGGAGATTTTTTTTTAAAGTTATTGCGGAGATGTTATAGCAAATTGTACACTTTGCTAGCACCAGGGTTCCATTAGCATTAGTAGGACCTTCGGGGTGACCATCGGTCGATTTTTAATTAATAATCAGAAAGAAAAAATTAATACACTATAAAGAACCGAAATAACTGAGCTTCTTCTCACAACTGAACCGATAGAAACCGAAATTTTTTATTACATTAGTTATGATCGGTTATTTTTAACCGAACTTAATAAACTAAATGCTTGTAATTTCTTAAAAAATTTAGTTTAAACACTAAAAACACATTACAAGTTACTACTCTAAATCCACTTGCAAATTTCAAAATCAAAGGTCCAAGTTCAAACATTTTCCTCTAGAAGTCAGCATGGTTTTCCCTTATTGATTTCCTGCAGTGATTATATACTCATTGATTCACATGTATTTATCTCATCTGTGTTTATGCACACGCAAACATAAATTTAGAAGGCTTCAGTTTTATTAATTAAAATTTTGAACTAGAAATTCGATAATTGACTGATAGTCAGAGATTTTAGACAATTTAATTATGATCATTGATTTTTCAATCTGACTTGATTTTTTTTTTCTCACCCCTAACCATTAGTTGTAGGATTGTTAATCAACCGAATATAAACGAACAAATTTTTTTTTTTTTTTTTTTGTTAAGATGGTTAGAATGTTTGTGTGTTCATTTGTTAAAGTTTTTGAAAATCTTGTTCGTGTTCATTTGTCAAGCATTTATTAGTGTTCATTGACATTAACATTCGCAAACACGTTCACGAATGTGTTCGTTAATGTTAACAAACACGTTCATGAATGCTAAATAAACAAACACATGTACATGTTACTCTTTTTGGGTCCTTTTTCCTTGGGCACTGAATGATAACTTATCAAATTAAACGTTTCAAAACCTAAATTGAATGAGAATTGAGAACAACATAATTCATAATTGGTAGGAAAAATAAAATTATTTTAAAAAAAATAGGCTCAACTAAAGTATTATCTTAAAATTTTTTTTAAAAAAAACTACACTTAAATGAGTTTGTTCGTGAACAGTTTTAAACGAACACTAAGCGAGCACGCTTGTGTATATTATTAAACGAACACTAAACGAGCATGCTCATGAACATTATTGAATGAACACTAACGAATGCGTTCACAAGCTTTTAACAAACGAGTATATAAATGTTAGGTTCAGACTATGATCGTTTACCATAATCTATCTATCTACTATACTAATAAGAACCAATAAAGTTAGGCCTATAACGGGAACAATTATTTGATGAAATGAATGGTTCATGAGACGAAACACACAAAGTAGACTGGACAATTTAGTTCTATCATGCATCATTTAAATATATTAAAACTAATATAAATTTTAGAATTCATTTCATTTTCTAGATTCAACCTGTTTGGCAAAGTCAGCATTAACATTGACAACAAATTAAAAACACTTAGTATTCAGACTATCTGCAGAGTCATTGTTGTTACTATCAAGTAAACAAGTTATGGGACTAGAATAAGATGTACACATCATGAACCTTCTACAAATATAATAAATATTAATATTTTGTTCAATACTTTCATATGAGAATCTACGACACAAATCTCACTACACATGAAACATGTAGGGGAAAAAACTACCATTGCCAGATAGTACAACTAAGATCCATCCGTATACACAACAAGACAAATCTACAACTTCCTACACCACAATCTCATTGCATGACGTTGGCCTCTATATATGCTACCACCATTAACTCATTTGCACATGACACACTACTAATAAAAAAGAAGAAGACAACTAATGAAGATGAAGATAATGACAATGTTATTCGGCCTCTATATATGTTACTGCCATTAACTCATTTGCACATGACACACTACCAATAAAAAAGAAGAGGACAACTAATGAAGATGAAGATAATGACAATGTTATCCAAAAGACAATTAAGAAAACTAGAGAAAGTCAAATCAAAAGTAGTATTTATTTAGATTAACATTTTTAGACTAAGTATTTATACTAGCATTAGTACAAAGTTGCATACATTTATTTTAGTGACAATTATAATCAATCTTTCCTATATTATCTTTTATTCATATACTTTGAATTACTGATTTAAATAATTGGCAAATGATTAATGAATAAATATGGAAAATTAAATGGGATAAGTAAAATCAACCAACATTTTTATAATTGGGATGAGACTCCCACTTGTGACCTTCTGTCTAGAATGACCACATCAATATCATCAAACCACAAAGTACTTAGCTGATCAGATGACTTTTCAATCGTTATTGTAGACTATATTATCAAATAATGCATATCCAGTACATAAATAATTTGCTTTTAGTATATTAAAAATGTATATTATATTAAGAAAAAGTACACTATTTAAATATTAAAAGTACATTATTTTATATAACGTATATTTAATATACAAATAATAAACTTTTAGTATATTAAAAATGTACTTTTTATTCTTTAAAAAAATATACTTTTTATTATGGTTCGAGAGAAATGTGTGAACTTGGCATGACTTATATTGCACAGTAGTGAAGGTGGCTGTGTATCCCCGAGGGCCAAGGGGGTGAGGACAAATGCGATCCTACTTGCTAGTCGCAATTCTTCTATTTTCTCGCAGATCCTAAAAGGTTGGCGATAAACCATACATATTCATAGATACCGATGCGGTGTGAGAGAGAATTGTGAGGTGAGGGATTCCGATAAGCCAGCAGTGAAAGAGAATTTGCCACCCGAGTGGCCAAGAACAGAATCTCCCATTTCCCAATAATCCCATCTTTTTTTTGCGGCTCTCTTTTCATACTTCTCCAATATTTCCATTCCGTCCACTTATTCGCAATCCATTCCCCACTCGTTCCCTTCCATACAAAAATAGAACAAATTTCAAAAATTACCTAGATTTTTTCACTGTCATTTTCCACTCCACTCCCTTCTGTACAGTGAAAAGCTTCATTATATATTTCTTCTGTATGGCCTTTAAGTAAACGGAGCAAATTAAAGCTTCTTCTTCTTCCTTTCTTCCTTTCATCCTCTCCGGGTGATTCTGTAAAAAATTCTTGGATTTTCTTGAATTTCCGGCCATGGAGCGTGCTCGCAAGCTTGCGAACCGGGCGATTCTCCGGCGGTTGGTTCACGAGGCGAAACAGCTTCGCGCGAAAACGCCGCCGCCGCCACAGGCGGCGGCGTTGCACCGGCCGTCGAGGTATGTTTCCTCGTTAGCGCCGTGCGCAATGTACGAAAACCAGCGGAGGTACGTCGCCGGAGGCGGGTTTCCGGCGAGCCAGCAGCAGCAGAGGCGGTCGATTTCCGTGGAGGCGTTGAAGCCGAGCGACACTTTCCCGCGGCGGCACAACTCGGCGACGCCGGAGGAGCAGTCGAAGATGGCGGACTTTTGCGGGTTCCAAAGCCTGGATGCTTTGATAGACGCCACCGTGCCTCACTCCATCCGTATAAAGTCCATGGAGTTCCCCAAGTTCGACCAGGGCCTTACCGAGGCTCAGATGATTGAGCACATGAAGAACCTAGCTTCAAAAAACAAGGTTTTCAAGTCCTACATAGGAATGGGATACTATAACACCTTTGTCCCCCCTGTAATCCTAAGAAACATCATGGAAAACCCCGGCTGGTACACTCAATATACCCCATACCAGGCTGAAATTTCCCAGGGCCGCCTGGAATCCTTGCTGAATTTCCAAACCATGATTACTGACCTCACAGGCCTCCCCATGTCCAATGCCTCATTGTTAGATGAGGGCACCGCTGCAGCTGAGGCAATGGCTATGTGCAACAATATTCTCAAAGGGAAAAAGAAAACTTTCATCATTGCTAGCAACTGTCACCCCCAGACCATTGATATCTGCAAGACCCGGGCCGATGGGTTCGAGCTCAAGGTGGTCACAGCTGATCTCAAGGACATTGATTACAAGAGCGGGGATGTTTGTGGCGTGTTGGTTCAGTACCCCGGGACCGAGGGCGAGGTTTTGGACTATGGGGAGTTCATAAAGAATGCCCATGCCCATGGGGTGAAGGTTGTGATGGCATCTGATTTGTTGGCTTTGACAATGCTTAAGCCTCCGGGTGAATTGGGTGCTGATATTGTGGTTGGGTCTGCTCAGAGGTTTGGGGTTCCCATGGGGTATGGAGGGCCCCATGCTGCTTTCTTGGCCACATCTCAAGAGTACAAGAGAATGATGCCTGGAAGGATTATTGGTGTTAGTGTTGATTCCTCTGGGAAGCCTGCTCTGCGTATGGCAATGCAGACTAGGGAGCAGCATATTCGTAGGGACAAAGCTACAAGCAACATTTGCACTGCCCAGGTATTATTTAGGGAAAAGCTTTTCAAGTTATATATTCATTCAATGCTTAATGTTTCTATTCATAAGAAACATTCTTGTCCATGCTTATTAGTTATGTTATTTTGAAAATTATGGCTGGTTAGTGAAGTTGTGTTAGTATACCACTAGGCCAAAAGTTATAGCTAGTAGTGAAGTGCAACTTTATTTATTAACTTATAGACTCTTTGAGAGACAAACTTGGACTTGGCCTTTACCAGCCTCTGCCCAACAAGGTCATGGACTTGTCCTTTACTAGTCTCTGGCTATCTGCCCAATTTTTAGGATCAAGTGCTTACAAGAAGCTTTAGCTAGCAGCGAAAGTATAATTTTATTAATTTATAAACTGCCATCCTTTTATTAATTTATAAACTGCCATCACATTTAGGGGTGGTGTCGGTTCAGTTTGGGTGATACCACATTTTAATTAGGGATATATGAAAATTTCGGGTGATATTTTTTACATTGGATACTCAACCAAATTTAATTCGGATATGTTCTGTTTGGGTGAAATTAATTTGGATTTATTTCGGGTTAATTTATTTTTATCAATTTTGAGTTTCAAAATAATTTTATTATTGGTGTATTTATAGTTTTTCTATACTATCAGGCTTAAAATAAGACAAAATACTAATAATTATTTAAGAGAGTTTAAAAAGTAATATAATATTAATTATAAATTACATTTAATAGTCAATATATAATTTATATTTTTATATCTATAATAAATTTTTGGGTTAGTTCGGATTTCTGGTTTGTAACACCCGATACTTGAACCGAATTTATATTCGGATATACCATAATTAAAAATATCAAAATCGATACCTATTCGAGTTCACCTGAAATTAAAAATTCGATTTGAGTTTCAAGTATTAGCTCCAATGATCCGAATTACACCCATCCCTAGTCAGGGTGCTAGACTTGGTCTTTTAAAAATTCGATTCGAGTTTCGAGTGTTAGTTCCGAATTACACCCATCCCTAGTTAGGGTGCTAGACTTGGTCTTTTAACCCAATAATTCCCTTAGCCACCAATTGACGAACTTAGCCATTTACCGGCCTTCTCCTAACAATCCTAGTGCTAGACTTGGTCTTTTAAAAATTCGATTCGAGTTTCGGAGTGTTAGTTCCGAATTACACCCATCCCTAGTCAGGGTGCTAGACTTGGTCTTTTAACCCAATAATCCCCTTAGCCACCAATTGATGGACTTAGCCATTTACCGGCGTTCGCCTAACAATCCTACTTGTTAAGATCAAACAGCTTAACATTACGCCAAAAGTTATAACTAGTAGCGAAGGTGTAATTTTATTTCTTTATAGACAACCATTACATTTTCAAGAAGCAAGTTGCTTATTTAATATAAATTTTGTTTTGCTGCACTGCAGGCATTGCTTGCCAATATGGCTGCCATGTATGCTGTTTATCATGGACCTGAAGGGCTTAAAACAATTGCACAACGTGTTCATGGTCTTGCTGGAACATTTGCAACTGGGCTGAAAAAGCTGGGGACAGCAGAAGTACAGGATCTTCCCTTCTTTGACACTGTGAAGGTTAAGTGCACTGATGCAAACGCAATTGCTGAAGCTGCATACAAAAATGAGATTAACTTGCGGGTTGTGGACAGCAATACTGTAAGTCTGGTTAGGTGTACTTATTCAACTTGTAGGCTGCCTGGTACTTATATTGTGAAGTAATTAGACCTGCATTTTCCTTCCAGATCACCGTGTCGTTTGATGAGACAACCACCTTAGAAGATGTAGACAAACTGTTTAAAGTTTTTGCTGGTGGAAAGCCGGTAAGTACTGCTCCTTTTGCTTTTGTTAAGAGTCCCACATTGAAAATATAAGACAGAACATATGGGCTAGATTGGATTCAGTCTTTTAGTGCAGTTTGACTCATGCATTATAGTGATTTGTTTGTTTTCCTTGTTAACTTGTGTTAGTGTGAATTACCAGGTGTCATTCAGTGCTGAATCCATTGCAGCAGAAGTTCAAAACAAGATCCCTACTGGGCTTGTAAGGGAGAGTCCATTCTTAACTAACTCAATATTCAACATGTATGGCCTTTTTCTTATTGGATGTTACTCATCATCTTTGTTCTTATAGATATACATATATATATATATTGGGCTATCTAATTCTTTCGTTTCTTTAGGTACCACACCGAGCACGAGTTGCTTAGGTACCTTCATAGACTGCAAGCAAAGGACTTATCTCTGTGCCATAGCATGATTCCTCTTGGATCCTGTACTATGAAGTTGAATGCTACCACAGAGATGATGCCTGTCACCTGGCCTGGCTTTACAGATATTCACCCGTTTGTTCCCGTTGAACAGGCTGCAGGATATCAGGTTCGTTACATGCAATCTGTTACTTTGATCTGTTCGTGTTGAAATAATAACTGGACCGACTTTTTTTCATCCAGGAAATGTTCGACGATTTGGGTGCCCTGTTGTGTACAATTACAGGATTTGATTCCTTCTCCCTGCAACCAAATGCTGGTGCTGCTGGAGAGTATGCTGGACTGATGGTTATTCGTGCATATCATCAGGTATATTATGTCTCTGTTTGGTAGCATAGTTAGCTTATCAGTCAATTTTGACTTATTTGACCACTATTAACTATTTGACTTGGTTAAATAGTCAATATAACTGTTTGAAAATAGTTAATATCAGGAATGTAAAAGAATATTTTAGTGCAATTTCTCCCTTCATCTGTAAACTTAAACTTATTTCACAATTGAATATGTGAGGCTTGTAGTTGTGGTCACATGTCTGAAACACTAGGCACATGCAATTTTGTTTATGATTCAAACAAACACTTTGAGGAGAATAAGGTTGTAGTATGAGCATTTCAACTTTTGAATAAGGTTTTAGCTTCACCCTTTTAACTAATTTATTTCTGGTAGGCAAGAGGTGATCATCACCGCGATGTATGCATCATACCTGTATCAGCACACGGAACAAATCCCGCAAGTGCTGCCATGTGTGGGATGAAAATCGTTGCTGTTGGGACTGATGCGAAAGGAAACATTAACATTGAGGAATTAAGGAAGGCTGCTGAGGCAAATAAGGATAACCTGGCTGCTCTCATGGTATGTATGTAGTTCATGGCTGTTTTAGTTTAGTGAGGTTTATAATAAACTGTTTGTGAATTTGAGAGTTCGAAATTCAAATACGTACTAGGTTACGTATCCTTCCACTCATGGAGTGTATGAGGAAGGCATTGATGAGATATGCAAGATAATTCATGACAATGGTGGCCAAGTTTACATGGATGGAGCCAATATGAATGCACAGGTATTATTACATTTCTTTTGGAGTTCCTCTAATCTGGCCTTATCCTGAATTTTTTCCTAGTTGTTTGGTATGATGCAAATTAAAATTGTCAAATCCCTCTTTCTGTGCCTTGATAGGTTGGTTTGACAAGCCCGGGTTTTATTGGTGCCGATGTTTGCCATCTAAATCTCCACAAAACGTTCTGCATTCCTCACGGTGGAGGCGGTCCTGGCATGGGTCCTATTGGTGTGAAGAAGCATTTGGCACCATTTTTACCCTCACACCCTGTGGTATGCCCTTAACTAAGAAAAACCTCTCCACTTCTGTACTGCATTTATCCCAAATAGCCTATGATACCATGTTATAGGCTATAATAACACTGAATCTAATCAATTAGCTAGTCTAACCCATTACCTTATAAACTCATACTACTGCCTGCCTCTCGTGAAGGTACCAACGGGAGGAATCCCATCCCCCGACAAGAGCCACCCTCTTGGTACTATCTCTGCTGCACCTTGGGGTTCTGCTCTTATCTTGCCGATATCATATACCTACATTGCCATGATGGGCTCCAAGGGACTTACTGACGCATCAAAGATAGCTATATTGAATGCTAACTACATGGCTAAGCGTTTGGAGGTCCGTTTTTCTTCTTATTGTACCATTTGTTTCTATGATTGGTTCTGTGTGTGTCATTCAAGAGATCATTTGGCCTGTGGTATAATCTAATCTAAGATTGATCGAGTCAATTCAATCAATTAGCTAGTCTAACTCATGGACGGCCTTATAAATCCATATTTATATTCTGTCTCTCTGTGGTTTGCTGCATCAACAGAAGCACTACCCCATTCTATTCCGCGGTGTCAATGGAACCGTTGCTCATGAATTCATTGTTGACTTGAGGGGCTTTAAGGTAGCACTTGCTAGCTATAATTCTGCTATAAGCTATATTTTACTTCTTCTGCCTCTTCTACATTCTAGTATTCTATCCATAACCGAGACACCACTGTACTGCTTCAGAACACTGCTGGAATTGAGGCTGAAGATGTTGCTAAACGTCTTATGGACTATGGATTTCACGGGCCAACCATGTCGTGGCCTGTCCCTGGCACGCTAATGATTGAGCCAACCGAAAGTGAGAGCAAGGTACGAACGAGGAGCCCTATACATATTCATACCAACCAGTAGTGAAGTGCTTCAATTCATTCATTTACAAGTTATTAAAGTATTTGTCTATGCTTTGGGGTATATCTTTTGCAGGCTGAGTTAGATAGGTTCTGTGACACACTTATCTCCATCAGAGAAGAAATTGCACAGATCGAGAAAGGCAAATTCGATATTAACAACAATGTTCTTAAGGTAAATCTCGATCTTATGGATTCTGGGCATGTTTCTTCATTTGTTTTCGTTCTCCCCTTGTCAGACGAAAATAGAAACTAACTGAGTTGTTCGTTGCAGAATGCTCCTCATCCTCCCTCGCTACTTATGGCGGATGCATGGACAAAACCGTACTCTAGGGAGTATGCTGCCTTCCCTGCTCAATGGCTCAAGACTGCCAAATTCTGGCCAACTACAGGTATATTTTACAGCCACTATATTAACTCAATACATATTCAAAGATATCCCATGAATAGAATTAGAATTAGAATTAGAATAAACAACATCTGGTAAGTCAAACATGCTTAATCACCGAGTTCTTTGGTTATCTGGTTGGTTACATTCTGCAATTCTATTTCTCGAATGAGGCGAATAACAAAAACTTTTGTGTCAGGGCGTGTGGACAACGTGTATGGAGACCGAAACCTTATCTGCACCCTTCTTCCGGTATCACAGATGGTGGAAGATGAGGCTGCAGCTTCTGCTTAAACTCCTCCATGATGAAGCAAAGGTTTCCCTTCAAAGAAAGACAGAAAAAGAGAAAAAAAAATGTCACTTCTTTTCTTGTATATACAAATTACATTTGAAATACACTCCCTAGTGAGCTTTGGCTGATGATTTCAATATTCCTATTCCTCACTTGATGAACAGCTGCTCTGTTAACTATTGTTGATAATTGCAGCTTTCAGTTGTTGTATTTATAACCCCCACACTTTTTTTTTTTTTTTTTACATGGTACATAATTTACTCATCTTACCCAATCAAGTAAAAAGGGAGACCAGTTTTTAGTCCACAAACAAAATTTTCAACCAGATAAGCCACTTTGAAATGGGTAATGCTATATCTGTATCAAATTTTAAGTGACATTTTGTACATGTTGATGTAGATTTATTAGATAAATTTGTGTTAGTCAATCGTATCATAAGTAAATTATTATTATTATTATTATTTTTGGTGATGAACTTGCAACTATTACTGAGAGTATATTATGAGGGTTTTCAATTCTACGAAGGTGTAATAATTAACAATAAATAATGTCATTAACATTTATTTATCGACAACTTAAATTATACAATTCAAACTCTTTCTAAAAATGTATTGTATATATAGTGGTTCAAATCGACTTCTCAAACCAATGTGAGGCAAAAGTTACTCTTCCAAGCCATTCCAACTCCATTTTCTAACTCAAATGGATCACTTTAAGACGGGGGCGGAGCCAGGAATAATAGGTTGGGGGGGCCAAATTTATAGAGTATGTTAGTCGACATTAGTTTAAACCATACAATATCATTATAAACACCATACATATGATTGTGTCGATTATTACTGATAATTATTTTTAATTATATTATGTGCAATAATATAATATATGAATATATAATTATATGAGTACGATCGTTAAGGTTGTCAAACATTATTTTCAAATTTTTCACGTAACACAAAATATATACAATGGTAAAAAATATGAAAATTACACTTTTCATCCCTAAATTATAAGGTAATTGTAGAATTCGTCTCTAATTATTTTTGGTCGTGCTCACTTTTTGTCTCTAAGATATACTCCGTAATTGATGTTGTAAATTCCGTCGCTTTACTAACAAAACATTAGGGACGAAATTTGCAATGTTAGTATAGCCTAAGAACAAAGGGTGAGTACAACCTGTTATTAAAAGGACAAAATTTGCGACGTCAATTATATATAATTTAGGGACGAAAAATAAGTACGACCACCAATTATGGACGAATTCTACAATTATTCTATAACTTAGGGACGAAAAAGTGTAATTTTTCGTAAAAAAATATTTACATTTAATAAAGAAAAAAGCTAATTAATAAAGAAAAATGGTTTGTCCTAAAAATAAAGAAAAATGGTTAATTTGATTATTTGATATATATATATATATATATATATATATATATATATATATATATATATAGGGTTGCACTCTCGTGCGAACTCTCGCCCAGGTAGGAAATGAGAACACTCCACAGCCGTCCATGTGTCCAGATCAACGAATCAGATGCAATTTTAAAAAAATGACTCGGTGGCATTTTCGTAAATAACTGGAACTTTGGTGCACCTAGTTTCACTTACAAGTGCACCTAGTTTCACTTAAAAGTGCACCTAGTTTCACTTACAAGTGCACATATTTTCGCACCTATTTTCACTTACAAGTGCGAGTAATTTACCTTGTTAATATTCATGCACCTATTTTCGCAAATATTTTCACTTACAAATGCAAATAATTTACCTTGTTAGTATTCATGCACCTGGGTGCAACCTAGGTGCACCTAGTTTTAACATAGATTGCACCTACTTATAACATTAGGTGCACCTAGTTATAACATTAGGTGCACTTAGTATTGATGCTCACTGTACAATTTACTTGCACCTGTAATACATTTTACTTGCATCTGCAATACACTATACTTGCACTTGTGCAAGTAATTTACTTTATTAACATTCATGCACCTGGTTGCAACCTATGTGCACCTAGTTATAACATTAAGTGCACTTAGTTATAACATTAGGTGCACTTAGTATTGATGCTCATTGTACAATTTACTTGCACTTGTAATACATTTTACTTGCACGTGTGCACCTATTTTCACTTGCAGGTGCAAGTAATTTACCTTGTTAACATTTATGCACCTGGGTGCACCTAGTTATAACATGACGTGCACCTAGTTATAACGTTAGGTGCAACTACATTCCGGACACGTGTCGCGCTGTGATTCGTCCGCATTTCTCTCCTGGGCGGCCAGTACGCATTTGAACGCGATCATATATATATATATATATATATATAGGGTAGGCTTCACTATTCCAATTTTATACTTAGCAACGGATACTCATCCGTCGCTAGGTAGCAACGGATATGATTTTCCGTCACTACTCCGTCGCTAAGTTGTAAAAAAAAATAGATACATTAAACCGTAGCGACGGATATTTTTTTCCGTCGCTAATCCGTAGCAAATAAAATTATTAAATTACCCTGCCAAAAATCCGTCGCTAATTCGTCACTATTCCGTCTCAATTTTTGCGCGAAAATTTACCGCTAAAATTAGCTACGGATTTAACGACAAACTTTTTCTGTCGCAAATGACCGTCGCTAATCCGTCGCTAACTTTGAATTCTTTGAAAATAAGTAAATCTGTCGCTAATTTGTCGTTATTCCGTTGTTAAATTAGCAACAGAAATAATCCGTCGTTATTTTCGCGTTTTTTTATAGTGTTTGTTCAATGTGCTGGGTCCTGATGGGGTCCTCCTGGGTTGCTTTTGCTTTGTATAAAGTATTGATTTTGAGTTAGTGGGGTCCTTGTATACTGCATTTATGTTTTGAATATGGTTGTATATACTGTGGTCCTGCATTGCACATTGAACTATGTTTGACAGTTGTAATATGCATTTTTGTCTTGAAATGTGCATTGAATAAAGTGAGACAGTGTGGTGTTCTTTTTATCTTAAACAATGCGCATTGAATTTCTTTGTCAGGATGACTGAAAGTGTGGAATTAATTATACATCATGGAGGTAATTCCATGCAAAAGCCTAGATTTAAATATGTGAATGGGGAGACAGAGGTAGTGTATTTGGACCCTGACCTAATATGTTATCCCAACTTAATGAAGTATATAAAAGACCAGAGATATGGGAACATTTCCTCACTGGCTTATAAGTTGACCACTGAACCCTTTACAACTTTAAAGCTACTTAATAATGATGCTAGTAGTCTCCATTTAGCTCAGATTGCAAGTGAAAACAGAAAGTGTGAAATTTATGTTGAACATGGGATAGATGAGCCTGAGGTGGTTGCTTTATCTTTACTTGGGCCTGAAGGGGGTGGTGAAGTGCAAGCTAAGAACGAGGGGAATGGAGTAGAGCCTGACTTAGGTGGTGAGGGAGTAGAAGTAGAGGCAGATTTAGGTGGTGAGCGAGCAGGAGTAGAGGCTAATTTAGGTGGTGAGGGAGCAGGTGTAGAGGCTGATATAGGTGCTGAGGAAGCTGACTTAAGCTGGAGTGATTTTTAAAGTGACCAGGGAAATGAACTAAGTAGTGGCAGTGAGCATAGCAGTGAGCATGTAAGGAAAATGAGGGTCAAGAGAAAAGCAAAGGTTAGAGTAGATGACTTACCAATTCCACCTTCTGTGCCATCAAATGAAATTCCAGTAGCAGATGAGACAGATTCTGTCTACTATGATTCAGAAGACCCACCAACTGTTGAAGAAGAAAATGAGAATGAGGAAGGGGTTGAGGTGCAGTCAAAGTACAATGACAAATACCCTAGGTACAATCAGATCTACCATTTCTTGAATTAGGCATGTACTTTGATGACAATGTACAATTCAAGCTTGCTATGATTAGTTATGCTGTTTACACAAAGAGGGATCTGTTTTGGAAAAAGAATGGTTTAAAGTATGTTAGGGTTGAATGCCTAGGGAAGGGGTGTGGTTTTCATGTTAGTGCAGGGTGGGAGGAAAGAACTAGGTGTTTTCAGGTTAAAGCAATTATGTTGGAGCATAAATGCAACACTCAATTCACCTTAGGGATAGTTAGTCAGAAATGGTTAGAATGGAAATTTGAAGAGAAGGTCAGGCAAAATCCAACTATTGGTTATTCTGAGCTCAGCAGGGACATTAAATCTGAATTCAACTTGAATGTAACTGTCAGTATGTGTAGAAGGGCAATTACAGGGATTTTGAAGAAACTTGATATTGGGTATGAGAGTCAGTTCAAAAGGCTTAGGGATTATGCACAAGAGTCCATGAATTCTAACTAAGGTAGTATAGTGAAGATAAAAACAACAAGAACTGTGGAAAATTCACCTTTGGTGTTTGAGAGGATATATGTCTGTTTTGGTGCATTGAAGAAGGGTTTTTTAGAGGGGTGTAGGAGGTTCATTGGACTTGATGGCTGCTTCCTGAAGGGGAAACTAAAGGGTGAAATACTGTCAGTTGTGGGTAGAGATGGGAACAATCAAATGTACCCAATTGCATGGGTTGTAGTTGAGATTGAGAATACCTCTTCATGGAGATGGTTTCTAGAGCTGTTGAAGGCTGATTTGTGCATTGTGGACAACACTCAATGGACCTTAATGAGTGATCAGTAGAAGGTAAACCACTGGAATTCTGAGGTTTATTAACTCTCTTTATTTACAGTATACATGCACTTATTAACTTCAATTTCATTTTGCAGGGCTTGGCTAATGTCATATAAGATGTGTTTTTTAGGTGAAGATGCTAGCAGATTGAAGACTAAGAAAATTTGTAGTTTGTAGGTAGATTGGATACTTATGACTTGTGTATGTATTTTGGCTATTAAAATTGGGCAATTGTATTGGAGTATTATGTACTTTGTTTTTGCTGCTACTATCTTGCTAGTTTATAGCCTAATTTAGCACTGAATCAGATGGCAGATTGTAATGTTAATGGCACCCTATGTTGTTCTTTTTTGGCAGTTTATAAGTGAATGTCAATGTGTTCTTCTTTTTTAGCAGTTTATAAGTGAATGGAAATGGTGGTAGATTGTAATGTTAATGGCACTCTATATTGTTCTTTTTGGCAGTTTATAAGTGAATGGCAATGTGTTCTTCTTTGGCAGTTTATAAGTTAATGGCAATTGTGGCAGATTGACTATATATATGGCAGTGTGTATGTTTTGGCAGTTTGACAATGTATATGCTTGTAGGTATATACATAATGGCACTTTTGCACTTTGGCAGTGAACCATAATCAATTTGGCAGTGACCTATAATCAGTTTGACAGTTTGGCAGTGATGAGAACAATGAGAACAACTTATTACAAATTAGAATGAGAACATAATGCAACAATAAATGGCTACTGCAAACTCGAAACTTTTCATTAGAATGAGAACAACTTATTACAAATTATTGATAAAAGGACCACAATTACAATTAACAGAAAAAACACACTTTGTCCTAATCACTTGATTCTCTTTTTTCATTGCACTATAATCAGTTACAATGAGTTCTCTCACAGCTTCAACTTCAATCCTCAAAGACACCACCAACTTTTTTAGGTCTTCTTGCTCACTTTCGCACCTACTTGCATTCTGATCCTTCCAGAGGAAGAACTCGCAACCATTTCCATCATACACACCTCAATCACGAAAAAAAACTAAGAAAACCCTAGCTTTACTTTTACAAAAATTGAAACCAAAATTCATTCAAAAGTTCACAAAATTCGTACCTTCTATCTTTGACACCCGAAGAATTGCTTTCCCGACTCTCTACTTGTGCAAATAGGAGCTTTCAACCCACAATTACAATACACACTAGGTTCATACTCCATGTTTACTCTAACCCGTGATGAATTCGAGGAAGATGGCATACCTCTACGCTGCGTGCTTCGTCGAAGAACTGTTGTAAGTAGAAGGATTGTGCTTCTGTCTGATTGGAACGACCGCCTGAGCTTTGAATCGGAGAACACTACGAAATGTGCAAGGTTCTACAATATTAATACTGCAAATAAGGAGGAAAATATAATTTAATTTCCATTATTGACGGCGCCAAGTCAGCAAGGATACTGGGAAACCTGCAAAAAAGGCTAGGCAGAAAAAAAAATTATGATTTGTGCATCGAATAAGCACTTTTAAAATAACAGGGTGCGGCATGAAGAACCGCTTATGGTTCATGGTGCGAGATGACACTTTAGCCTAAAATTATATATGTAATTTAATTCTCTACAAGGAATTTTCGTCAAATAAGAGTATAATTAAATATTTTAAACTCTCTATTTTAAATTATTTGATATGAAATATTTATATATCCATTCAAGGTTTTTTTTTTTTTTTTTTGGAAAAAAATCCATTCAAGGTTTTAAAGGTTCTAATTTAGGGATAAATTTATTTTTCAAAATCTTGACCCAAAAGTCTATTTGAGACGAACCTGTGACCCTGATAGCCAAACTTTGACCCCAAATCTAATTTCAAAATTAGCCTACCTTATTTTAAAATTTATTACTCCGTATATCATTTTATACCCGAGGTTGACCTAACTTTTGACGCGAAATTATAACCTGAAGTTTTAAATCGCAAAAAGGACCAAACTACCCTTCCTAGCCGTGTAGTCATTCTACCTAGGGTTTTGTGCCCCTATTTAAACATCACTATTCACTTCTGCCACCTTCTCTTCTTCTTCAACACTTAGCATTTGCAGGAGATCAAGAGACGCATTGGTAATCATTTTCTTTCTTCCTCTTTTCTTCTTCTTCTTCCTTCCTCATTCCTTGTGTATGTTTGTTCATGTGTGTATGAGTTTGTGTATGACATTGGTGTTATATATGTTGGTCTGGACATTTAGGGGGTGAAGGAAGTGGGCATCATTGAGGTTAGAAGAGGGATTCATGCTATTAGGCTAGCAAGCTTGAGGTATAACCCATTGCTTCTCAAAATCTATCATTTTCTCCCATTAAAATGATATATGTTTGTTGGTATCTAGTGAAAATGTGATTATGTGTATATTGTATGTATTTGATATGAGAATGAGGTGTTTGGGTGTGGTTTTATGTGTATATTGATGTGGAATGATGGATAGGGGTTGTATTGTCGTGTTGGAGTGGTTTGGAGATGATTTGAGGTTTGGTTATGGTGATTTACCAGTATAAAAATTGTTTCAACGATGGATTGAGGCTACTGCCTCTGTTATCTATTTGTCGTGTGGGGCTTGCCATGGGTTTGGGAGGCCCGTCGTCTATGCCTGCACGGCATGGCAGGCCTAGCGTGGCAGGCCTCAAAGGCCTGCCACCCCTAGGCCGTGACCTGCGGCCTCATTGTGGCGGGACTCCCAGCCCTGTCGCAATGAGCCTACGTGGTCATGGCTCTGATCACCGCGGTCCCTTGTGTCTAGTGGCCATGGCCCTGCCACGAACCAATCTCATGGGTCCTTGTGGCTCGTGGGCTCGAGTTAGGTTTTGTAGACACAGAAAATTTGAAGTCGATAAATGGGCTGATTCATATGTTTTGGGCTTCATTTTGATGTAATTGGACTAATTATTGATTTATTTGGATGAATTAAATTGTCCAATTAAATTAGCCCAATTGCCCAAATTAAGTATAATTGGTGATTAGTGGACTCAAATTGTAAGGATGGACTGATCCATGTTTGGCCCAGCAAGAAATATTTATATATTTAAATTAATTATTTAATTTAAATATGTGATAAAATATTCATGTATTTAAATTAATTATTTAATTTGAATATGTGATAAGATCATGAACTTGGATGCAACGGTGTCTAGATACATTCTGGATAAATATTCATATTATCCTAAATATTAATTGATAATATAAGGATAATATTGAAGAGTTTGGAGCCCAGTAAAAGTCTCTCATATTCTCCCCTATAAATAGAGCCCTTCATTCATTCCAAAAATCACACACTTGAAGAATTGAAGAACCTGGAGAAGCTCTGGATTGAAGAAATCGAAGCAAACTAAAGAAGATTGAAGATCAAATATCCAAGAAATCAAACCAAGTGGATTGACGATCAAGCATGCTAAATTTGATTGAAGATCAAACATCCAAGAAATCAAGCTAAAGTAGATTGAAGATCAAGTCAATTTGAGTCCGGAGGCTATTCAACGAAGATCAAGAAACAAAGCCCTTCATTGAAGCACAAAGCCGCATTCCGGAGGCCCTTCAGTCAAATTTTCAAGTCAAGTCAACCAAGTGAAGAATCAGAGGATTTTCTAGATAGAGATATTGTACCCGCGCAACATTTGAAATTCAAATATATTCGTTGTTCACTTTTTCTTGTTCACAGATTTTGGCACGCCCAGTGGGACATCTCTACCTCTCATCTCTTCACAAGTATCCAAATGGCATCAAGAAATCCCTTCTCTAAAAAGACTTACGCTCAAGCTACCGGCTCTAAGGCATCTTCTGTGGCCGGCTCCGATAGGCGCGAGGTGCAAGGTGCACTGACTCGGAGTCGAGTGAGGGACCTAGGGGTGGAGTTGGACGAGACCCAAAGCATTGCTCGCAACGTCGTCCGAAGGCTTGGAGGTGCCTCCATCGGCTCAGAGAAAGCTACATATGTTAGGGGTTCATCCTCAACAATAGAGACCGTTGGTAGCAAGAGTCCTATTCCCTCAAATGAAGCTACTCGAAGCGAAAGTCCTTCCCCTATTCCCTCAAAAGGAACTACTAGCGGTGGAAGCTCATCTCCTATATGGAAACCATCATCGGAAGGGACTCATGTATACACCGTCATGCCTGCTATGACAACGAACGCAGCTTCGACGGAGGAGCAACTAGCAAATATCACCAAAACTCTCGAGGCAATGAGTGTGCTTCTTCACAGTCAAGAAATGAAGATCAAGAAACAAAGCCCTTCATTGAAGCACAAAGCCGCATTCCGGAGGCCCTTCAGTCAAATTTTCAAGTCAAGTCAACCAAGTGAAGAATCAGAGGATTTTCTAGATAGAGATATTGTACCCGCGCAACATTTGAAATTCAAATATATTCATTGTTCACTTTTTCTTGTTCACAGGTTCGATTATGATTTGGTGCCTATGTGATATGTGTACGAAGTTCTTTTTCAATCGAAGCATGATTTTCTATTAAGGGTAATACAAATATGAATTGTTATATGTGTTTGGCATGATAATTTTGACGCGATATTGAAATGAACATATATATGGCCTAAATGATTAATGAAGTGGTGATTTGTTGGCCTAGGGGCATGCTTGAGAATACTTGAGTCATTATGGTTGTAACTTGTAAGTATCTATACTTGTGCATATATTATATATAGGTGTTCATTTTCTTACTTACCTAAATAAAGTTTCGTACCCTATGACTACTTGTATATTTTAGAAACTTATATTTATATAATTATGTTCTCTAAAGACTCATAAATAATTATATTTCTATTTTCAAATAAAGTCTATTTTAAACATATATATATATATATATATATATATATAAAAGATAAGAACTTAAGTTGGTATCAGAGCCCTAGGTTATAGGTCCTAGGGATTGTTAAGTATTGATTATAAGAGCCTAGGAAGTTGATTTATAAGATAAGAACTTAAGTTTGAGACCTTAAGATTTTAATATTCCTTTTAAGGTTTCTGAATTCAGTAGGAACGCGGTGAGGTTGTGAGATGTTGCGTGTGTTTGTTGCTATTACGTGATTTGGTTTATTTACTTAGAACTGTGGCTTTTGGAACCGTAAGGTGTGCATTCGAGTAGTAAGCTCTCATTTGGTGGAATAATTTAGGAACTGTGTTTTATAGCTTCTAAGTGTTATTTGTTGCCTTGAATGTGGTCAACAGTTTGATAAGAGGGCGGAATTCGTCTCATCTGGACCATGAGGAGCTCTCTAGGGAATGGCAATAGGAATCAGTGGGGCAACAATGACCCAACTACTGGCTCAAGACCTAATGTACGAGGACATACTAATGTGAGGAGGACCCAGTGTATCAAGTGCGGGAGAGATCACCCCCGTACTAACTGCCCAGGAGATATCATCACTTGTTACAACTGTTGCAAGCCTAGGCACCGAGCTTCTAAGTGTTTTTCTTAAGATGGCTAAGAAACCATCCAGCAGAACAAGTAATTTGAGATGTTCAAAATGGAGTAAGGACGAGAACGTCCATTCCGGAAAACATGATGGCTTGCTTTCTATCTCAAATAGAGCCAAAAATAGTTAAAGAGGCTTTAAATGATCCACATTGGGTGCAAGCCATGCAAGAAGAACTCCACCAATTTGAAAGAAATGATGTATGGAAACTTATTCTTAGAGCTCCACACCAAAATGTCATTGGGATGAAATGGTTCTTTAGGAATAAGATGAATGAAGATGGAGTCATCGTTAGGAACAAGGCTCGATTGGTTGCTAAGGGATATTGCCAAGAGGAAGGAATTGATTTTGATGAAACTTTCGCTCTTGTGGCACGTCTCGGGGCAATAAGAATATTCCTAGCATATGCGGCATTCAAGGACTTCAAGGTTTATCAAATTGATGTCAAAAGTGTATTTTTAAATGGACTTCTTGAAGAAGAGGTATATGATGAGCAACCTCCCGGATTTATGAAGGACATTGGATCGGACAAGGTGTACACGGTCAAAAAGGCCTTGTATGGATTGAAGCAAGCTCCAAGGGCATGGAATGACACACTGTCATCTTTCCTAATCCAGTGTGGCTTCAAGAAAGGTAAGGTTGACAAAACCTTGTTTCGCATTAAGGATGAAGATCATATTTTATTGGTGCAAATATACGCTAATGATATTATCTTTGGAAGCACAAATCAATATCTATGCGAAAGGTTCTCTAAGTTAATGAAAGGAAAGTTCAAAATGAGCATGATGGGAGAACTTAACTATTTCTTTGGATTGCAAGTGAAGCAATTGAATGACGGTATTTTCATCAATCAAGAAAAATACACCAAGGACATCATCAATAAGTTCAATGTAGAAGGGAAATCTTCAGTCAAAGTCCCAATGAATACCTCTCTACGAATTGATATTGACAATGAAGGCAAGGAGGTTGACCAAGCTACATATAGAGGTATTATTGGATTCCTCCTATATATAACAACTAATAGGCCGGATATATCTTTCGTTGTTGGTGTATGTGTTAGATTTCAATCAAACCCCAAGGAGAGTCATTTAAATACTACCAAGAAAGTTCTAAGATACTTCAATGGTACACAAAGTGTTGGACTTTGGTATCCGAAAGCTAAATCTTTTGAACTTTCCGATTATTCTGATGCTGACTTTGCGGGATACCATATGTGTTAGATTACTTATCTTGCTATATTATCTAACATCAAACTAATGTTTTGATAGACAAGATCAAACTCGTGCTTATCATTAAAAGGGGATAACATATTTTTCGTTGCGTATAAAACTTGTTTACTTCCAGTAAACTCTAAGCTTAAACTTCCTAAGCTAGAGGTTGCGAAAGGTAAATAAATTTTTGAAACTTATACAAGTCTATTCACCCCTCTCTCCCTCTAGACTTGTACCCCATCCCATTAGATAACACTTTGAACGCAGATAGTACATTTTTAAAAAAGAATATTTTAAAAACAATAATTAAATAGTAAATTTTTAATTACAAAATTGCAACCACTTACTTTATGCGTCCGGTATTTAAACTTCAGATGCAAATTGTCATAGTTTTATGGTAATTTTTGTACTAGTGATCATACGACTATAATTTTATCTCTAGACCCCTCCCTAAAATTCTATACAATCCTATAGGGTCTAAAATGTTCTAGAAGATTTTATGAATCCCTACACCTCTAGTGCTATGTACATGGTTCTGGAAAATTTTACAAAAGATTCTATGAATTACTACACCTCTAGTGCTATGTATATGGTTTTGAAAATTTTTACAAACTTTGAGAAATTAGGTACTATTACAAAAAATGTCTGGGTGTAATTAGCCTCGAAAATGCGTAGCAAAGCAGCTCGGGACGCTACAATAGTTTGTGTGGCAATTTATATCATGGACTAGGGTCCACATAGCATTGTGGGCCCTAGATCAAAACGACGATGTTTTGATATTTAAGTTTTAACAAATTTTGTAGTTTCCCGTTTCTCATGTTCAACACAAATTTTAATTTATTCTAGATACAGAATCAATACTTTTAATGTATAAAATTTCATAACACGAGACTAGGACTGTTAATGAACCAAACATTAACGAACGAAGACTGTTCGTGTTCGTTTGTTAAGGATTTTGGAGTGTTCGTGTTCGTTTGTTAATATTTTTGAAAATACTGTTCGTGTTTGCGAACATTATTAAACAAACACTAAACGAGCTTGGAATTGTTTGCGAACATTATTAATGAACACTAAACGAGCTTGTTCGTGAACATTATTAAATGAACACTAAATGAGCTTGTTCGCGATATCTTAGCAAACGAGCTTACCACTGTTCAAACTCTGTTCGTTTATGAATCGAGTTCTAAATTTTGTTTGATAATGTTTGTTTAGCTTAATAAACGAACATGAACGAACACTTACCGAACACGAACACGAGTAGTTTGTCGAAAGCTCTATTCGCTAACGCCCTTACACGAGACACAAAAACTCACAACACAAAACACATACACATGTTATATATTCCCTCAGTCCCGCAATCCCTGTCTTGTTTTCTTTTTGCACGAATTTTAAGGTAGCCAAGTACTCCAATTTTGTCTTCCAATTTTACCCCTCTATTTTCTCCTACCAGACATGCAATAACCCACTAGAATTCTAGAACACACCATACACTTCTTCTCTCTCTTTATCTTTCATTCTTACGGAGTATATCTTTGGTTCCAATTTTTTTCTCCGATAAGAATTCTAAAATTATTTCTTCCATGAAACCTTTGTGATCTACATCACCATACTGATATGGGAAGATATTGAAGATATGCATCACCTAATTTTGTAGATATTTCAGCACACAAATATGGAGTTTTTGATGAAATTGGAGCATGGGTTCTACAATCTTTCAAAAAATTTGAGGAATTGATACCAAGGTTAGTGTTCTACACTCAATCTATGGAGTTTTTCTACAAATAGTGACTTTAAGATTAAAACTTTTGAAAAATTATTCTTAGTTCTCCTTCAATCTAGGTTTTTTTTTTTTGAAATTTTTTTTTTTGTTGAATCTCAAATTCTACAAATTGAAATACAGATTACCAAAAAAATATATCTGTAATTTTGAATCTCTCTTTCTTTTTTTTTTTTACACTTTTTTATACTCAATTTTCTCAATTTTAATAGTTATACAGAGCACTCTTTTTTATACCCTGAACTTCTTAGAGAAAAATTACTCTGTAGTTTATGTCTATATATGCAGTAGGATCACTAAAATTGAGAAAAATTAGCGGCAAAATTTTCCGCCAAATTTTTGATATGACATTTAAAGATTAAAATACTCTATTTTGTTTACCTTATGGTCAATAGAATGCTTAGTACTCCGTATATATAGTGTGTTTGTAGGAAGCATTTTTTGATTTCTTTCTTAGAGTACTTCACAATAGAGAGGTTTTTTGTATTACAGTAAAAAAAAAAAGTTCTTGTCTGCTAATGGAGTTTATATTGGAAGAGAGTTCTAATGATGTTCACTTAAGCACGAGATGTTCAAAGGATAAGAGAAATGTTATTTTTGAAACTTTGCTAAAACACAGTGTGAATGGAAAAGTGAAATATGGTTCAATTAAAGATGTTGCAAATGTGTACTCTGTTTCTACAAGAACTGTTAGTCGAATATGGAAAAAAGGGATTGCTTGTGTTGCAAACGGTGTTCCAGTTGATATTTCTTTAAACTTGTCAGGTAATGTTGGAAGGAAAATGATTGCAATTAATCCCGAAGATGTTGCTAGAATCCCCTTGAATCGCCGGACAACAATTCGTTCTATGGCTAGTGCACTAAGCATGTTAAAAACAAGCCTTCACCGGAGAGTTAAAGAAGGATCTTTGAAATCCCACTCAAATGTTATCAAGCTTATGCTAACAGAGGAAAACCGGAAGGTAAGATTACAGTTCTACATATCTATGATTGATTCAAGTTCGTAACATAATAATCCAAGTTTCATAGATATGTATGACCGCGTTCATATAGATGAAAATGGTTTTTCCTCTCAAGAACTTCTCAAAAATATTACCTGCTGCCTGAGGAAGATGAACCATATCGTACTTGTAAAAGTAAAAAGTTTATAACAAAAGTTATGTTTCTTTGTGATGTTGCTCGCCCTCGGTTTGATTTAGAAAGAAATGAAATGTTTGATGGGAAAATTGGGATGTTCCCATTTGTTTATAAAGAACCAGCTAAGCGTAGAAGTAAGAACCGGGAGGCTGGAACCTTAGAAACTAAGCCCATTGAATCTGTAAATAAGGAAGTGACAAGAACATGGTTGATTGATTATGTATTGCCTGCAATACGAGCAAAATGGCCTCCAAGTAGTTCCAAGACTATATATATTCAACAAGATAATGCAAGGCGACATATTACTATGAATGATGTTGAATTTTTGGAGGCTGCAAAGAAAGATGGCTTTGATATTCACTTAACTTGTCAGCCTCCAAATAGTCCAGACATGAATGTATCGGATCTCGGTTTTTTTAGAGCTCTTCAATCTTTACAACATCAAGAAGCTCCTCGCAATGTGGATGAACTAGTTGCTGCTACTCATAAAGCTTTTAATGAGATCTCAGTAGAAAGTCTCAGTAATGTTTTTCTAACATTGCAACTATGTATGGTTGAAGTTATGAAAAAGTACGGAGGGAACAATTATAAACTGCCACACATAAATAAGCAAATGTTAGCACGAGAAGGCTTATTACCTTCCACTATATCATGTGATCCAGAAGTCTTAGTTGAAGCAATTTCAAGTCTCTAGTAGTAAAGTACTGAAAATGAGGTTGCTCGGCATGAAGTCTACTTGTAATTGTATTTTTGGTGAACATTTGTATCTAGCACTGCTGCTTTTAGTAATGTATTTTGTCTTTAAGTGTATGGCAGGAGACACTGATGATTAGAGTATTTTATTTTGCTCATTTTGTATAAATTGATCCATGTGATCTATGTAAGGGTGCAATGCTTTTTTTTAAATGCTTATGTATTGTGTAATTGGTGGAAAATGTACTCTATTCATCTTTTCTTTACATTCTAATGAAGACTATTTTGTGTTCAAACACTATGTATGAAGATTAAAAGTCTATTTAATCTGTAATTTGTGCATAATTTGTCCAGGTTCTGCTCAGAGGTCCAAAGAATTTATGTGAAGCAGTTAAACACTATAGTTTGCAGTTACAGTACAAGTTTCAGTATAGTTTTTGCTATTTTTCCTATGGCAGTTTTAGCTTTGTTTTTAAATGGAAGCTTTCTCCATTAATGCCTTAGTTATAGCATTTGCATTGTGGAGTGTACTTTTATCTTTATGCTACTCTGTATTGTTTATGACTTGCAGTGCATGGGTGATAACTGTGGAAATAGGAATAATGTTAAATGAACGACTATTGTAGTGTATGGGTGATGACTATGGGAGTAAGAATAATGTTAGATGAACAAATAAGCTACAATTTCAAATTGCATCAGATTCAAATGTGGTTATTAATATACGGAGTACATAATTTTAATTAATCTAGAATGAAAATTTATGTCAATAAATTAAAGTACTCCGTATGTGTTTGCTTTCCCTCGTTGCCAAAAAAAAAAAAAAACACTTTGTAGAGTATTATTGCTTTTAAAAAAGAATTAGCAAATTATAAATACCTTAGATATTGTAGAACTTCTAAGGGTAAATTTGGAAAAACAGAATAATAATGATGTTCAATTTTGGAAAGTTGACAATATTTTGGGACAGACTAAAAAGGAAAGTAGGACAGATGGGACGACTCGGTTACAATGTAGCTATTGAAGCACAAAGAGTCAATAGATGCCTCCACTGAGGCTCGAACCAACTCCCTTCCACATGGGAGTGTACACCAGGTGCCGCTTGACCACAAAGTCTTTAGCATGGAGAGAGTATTTATTTATTCTCAAATCTGATTTAGGTTGATAAATGTCATATAAACACATTATTTTATTTCATAATACAAGACATAAATTCATAAAATAAGACACACAATATGTTGTGTGTCACACAACTACTAATTTATTTCAGGTACAAAATTCATACGCTTACAGCCCATTTAGTTCGCTGGAAAATATTTGAAGGAAATTAAATTCAAATTCCATGGAAAACAAATTACTAGGAAAATAGATTCCATTGTTTGGTTGGTGGAAAAGAAATTACTAAGAATATGAATTCTATTGTTTGGTTGAGTTTGGAATAGTAAGGAATTATGAATATAAAGACCAATATGTCCCTAAAAAGATGAATGAATAAATAAGTGTCTATGTAATTAAGAAACTTTTATAAGGGTAAAATAATCCAAGCATGTTTTTTTTTCTCATGTCTTGTGGAAAACAAAATCCCACCTCTTTGCAAGGAATTCATTCTCCAATGGAAAATGTTTTCCATTCAACCAAACAACATAAAACAACATTTTCATCTCTTTTTAGGAAAACATTTTTCATAACATTTTCTATGAAAAATGTTTTCCATCCAACAAAACACCCTCTTAAGGTACATAATTGCAAAACATGAGACACAAAAACACAAAACACATACACATATTTTATATTTACTTTAGTTCATGTACGGAATCAATATTCTTAAGATACATAATATAAAGACACAAAATACAAAAACTCATAGACCAAAACACAAAAGTTCATGTTAAATTTACTTTATTTCAAGCATATAATTCATACGCTTAATGGACAAAATTATATAACATATTAACATGAGACACAAAAATATATAACACATGACACATGCACATACTTTATAATTAAAAAAAATTCTATAACGTGAACTGAACAACAACAATGACCGTCAAAATTAAAATTCAAAACCATAGCTCAACACGATTGAGTTTGGGTGGGAAGTTGAGAATTGATGATGACGATACACGTAGACACAGTATAATATGAAGTAGAAATAAGAATGGAATAGATGGGGTTTTACACTTGTAAATCTAATTGGAGGGAAGAATATGTGCAGTTAATTTAATTCCACCATTACTGGTGGTAGCTTCACGAACAAGACTCGAAACTCACCTTCGCGGCTTATCCGCCCCCTCTCTCTCGTTCTCGCCCTCGCCCTCACCCACCCAACCCCCCCATAGCGCTGACTAGCAGTTGAGACCAAGAAAAATCCAATCTGGAATTCTTCTCTCTCGTCGATGAGACCTCATGTCGAAGATGAAGCATTTACTCCGGAAACTTCACATCGGCGGTGGCGTAACCGATCCCCATCATCACCCGCACCACCGCCCACCACCGATTGATCCGCCGCCGTTTAGGGAATCGGACTCCGCGTTGACCCCGGCTTCGTCCTCCTCCGAAACGACGCCGTCCTCGTCCGCCGCATTGCCCAGGGTTGGGGAATCGAATTCCGCGTCGGATTCGGCCCCGGATTTCAATTACTTTGAGGAGGAGTTTCAGGTCCAATTGGCGTTGGCGATCAGCGTTTCCGACCCGGATTCCCGTGAAGATCCGGAAACGGCTCAGATCAAGGCTGCACAGCAGATTAGCTTGGGATGTTCGCCTTCCGAGACCCTCGTCGAATTTCTGTCGCTTCGTTACTGGGTATCTATCGCAATTTTCTTTCCATTTTCGCTTCATAACTTAACTATTTTGTTGAGGAATCTGTCTGAATTTTTTGCATTCACAATTGTCTGATTATTGGCTCATAGGAGACTGGCAGTGTAGAGTGACTACACTGCTTTTTCAGTTATTTCAAATTGCTAACTGAATTAATAAATTTAATGCTTGAAACGTTTTGCTAGGAGTTTGGTTTTTCTAATTCTGTATTATTTATTCATTTTGTCTGATCAGTAATCCCTAAATGCAATTCCCAGGTCTACCTTTGGTTCATGTGTCCTGATAGTTAAGGGCTATTAACATTTCTCTGTATATATCCCATAGATCCCCCCACCTCTCAGCCATTAGAAAATGTGAATTAACAAGTCTGAGTGCATAGTATGGTGTGAATGCCTTTTCCACTGCATATACTGGTTATCTGTTTACTTAGTTCCCTGTAGTCTGATCTTCACCTGTTGAATCATTAGAAGCCTTATTGAATCTTTGTACATGGAACTGGGACACTGGGAAATACTAACCCCCAAGTTTGGTTCTTGATGAATTCAAACTGGAAAGTATAAGATCTTAATAAAAGGGAGAAAAGGTATGGTACTGAAAGAAAAATTGCTTACCGATGCACTTTATTGTCATTGTTTTTGGATTATGTTACATATAGGCATTATTCTTGACATGCTCATTCATTCAGTTTCGAGTTTGCCTCCCCTTCTCTTGGTTCTTTTCAGTTTTTGTCTGTTGCCATGGTTTGATCTCTGTTCTGATAGAAGTTAATAAGTTATTCAAGATGTGTTTTTATGTCTATAGAATTGGTGTAGTTTTACTTTCAATTGTTGAATAATTTTTTCTTTTAGTACCATTTTTTATTATTGCTCTCACTTTGCTTTCCTCTACTATGTAGTAATTCTCATCTGTTTAAGTTTGTGGAAACTCTCAAAACTATAAACTAACACCTCCGTTTCATTTTGAATGATCTACTTTCTATTTTTATTTTTCCAAAAAGTTGACCCCTCCATGTTCTAAATTTTACAACTTTCATGAGTTGAAATTAACATAATTTCCTACATGGTCACAGTGTGATGCTTTATTATAAAAAGTACTTCCTTAGTTCCTTTTTCAAGATTCAATAATAAAAGTAAAAACTAACACCTCCATTTCATTTTGAATGATCCGCTTACTATTTTAGTTTTTCCAGAAAGTTGATCCCACCAAGTTCTAAATATTACAACTCACACGAATTGAAATTAACAGACTTTCCTACTTAGTCACAGTGTGGTATTTTATTATAAAAACTTCTTCCTTTTTCCAAAATTCAATAACTATTTTAACTTCATATCTCACAACAACTTGTATATGTACATATGCATGCATACATACACATACATACTCTGCATGTTCAAATTTATTACTTTATGCTCAGTCAGAGTGACAGTAGGAGCATAATTCTTTTAATCCATCAACCTGAATGATGATCTCATTTAAAGCTTAATCTCCTTGCTAGTTGCTACAAATGCTCTCACTCCTTGCCCCTAGTAAATTAATTAAAACATTTTCACATGCTTTATATTTATTTACTTGTTTATAATTTGTAAGACTTTCCTTCTGCTTTTCATTCTTCTTTTCATGAAATTAAGATTGATTAAATTATTTATTATAATATTATTCTCTTCTTTTGAATTTTGACAAAAGTAACACTATTATGAGTAGCCTAATTTCTTTTATGTATTTGGTGCTACCAGTTTCACATTTTCAATTATGTAGAACCCAAAGGAATGGTTCAATCTTATGTATCTTACTATCTTAACAAAAGATAAGTAGCCTAGCTTCTTCTCTGCATTGGGTATGACCAATTTCACTAATGTAAAATCAATAGTATTGATTTGATTTGATTAGACAAGATCAAAGGGTTGGTCTCTCTCAATATAAGAGAGAGAGAGAGAGAGCATCAAGTCAGGGCCTGAAATAAATTACTCCTCTCCAAACTCTTGAGAGCATGCTTACATTTCTCCAAAGGCAAGAAATGTGATGAGATCACCAAACCCATGCTTAATCCATCAATATTTTGATGTACACTTGTCTGTTTGGAATCACTATAACCACAAATAGATTTTGGTATCATTTCACATAAAGTGTGTTCTTATGTCATTTTAAATGCTTTGTCCCTTATCTTTACAGCATTGATATAACTATTATCTTCAAATAGCAAAGTATTTATCCACTAACCATCTGCAAACCAGCTCATTTTGTTTACTTATTTACTTTGTCTTTGTATATGTTTATTTGTCTATTTTTCCCAATTTACTGAAGAGCTTTGCTTTGTAAAAATGCAGAACTACAATGTTGTAAATTATGATGAGAAAGTGATGGATGGGTTCTACGATGTTCATGGAATTAATTCAAATGCAGTGGTTCAAGGAAAAATGCCACGCTTAGTGGATCTTGAAGCAATTTCTGTTTCAGATGATCTTGACCATGAAGTCATTTTAGTGAACCGGGCTACTGATGTGGAACTGAGACAGCTAGAGGAGAGAGTGTCCTTTATGTCAAGGGAGTGTCGGGCTTTAATGAAGCTACCCCTTTCAAATATCATGATTCAGAAAATTGCTGCTCTGGTTGTTGATAGAATGGGAGGCTCTGTTAATGATGCTGAGGAAATGTCTAGGAGGTGGATTGCCAGGAGTTTTGAATTGAGGATTTCTTTGAACTCTATTGTACTCCCCCTTGGCTGTCTTAATGTTGGACTTTCTCGGCATAGAGCCTTACTTTTTAAGGTTGTAAGGGCTTCCATACCTAGATTTCTCTCTAGTTACTTTTGGTTACCATTTATTGCTTTGAGCATCCAATTTTGTTCTATATCTGTCACACTGCTTATAAAACTTTATGCTCTTCTAGTAGGGCCTGCCAGTATTTAAGTTCTGTTATCTGGAATGTTATAGAATATAACAATATATTACAGCATTGGAGGTTAGTCACTCGATTCTCATTTCATGGGAAGTCTGACTTTCAGGCATGAAACAATGACCTTTTCTACTGCTTAGATATCTCTGAGTAAAACTTTTTTTAAGGATAAAGTGAATATTTAATAGAAAATTATTATTATTGTTGAGGATATGATTTGTGTTACTAGAGGGAAAGAAGTCCTTGGAAAATATATTAGCTTCTGAAAAGTATTCTTCAAGCATTTCATGACATTCAGATAATTTGCTTCTAGGTACTTGCTGATAGAGTCAACCTTCCGTGTAAACTAGTCAAAGGGAGTTACTATACTGGGACTGATGAAGGAGCTGTTAATTTGATAAAACTTGAGAATGGAAGGTAAATTTTTTATCCTTTTATTAATATATTGACTTTCTTGGTTGTGTTTGCATTTTCATTTTTGCATATAGAATTTCTTTAAACATTCTGATCATTGTGCACTATAGTGTTTTGTCTTATTTTTTGTAAATTGAAATCTTCACTATTGTAGTTTAATAAAAATTGTCTGTTAATTGAATTGCAGTTAGCTCTATTTGCGATTAATGTCTTTGATCTATGATTCTATTCTTACCAAATTTTCATTTTTCAATGGGAAGCTGGAATTTATGTTGATATTGTAATATGTATTTTCAAGTTTAATTAAACTTTCTCGGTCACAAATTGATTCTCTGTATGTATGGGATTGAGTTATGTGCATGCATGTGTTATACATTTGCAGCAAGAATGGCACAAGCATAGGCAAGAATTATGCACATCTTAAAATGTTAACTCTAGTACTCTACAAAAAAATAGAGCTATCTAACTCTTAATCTTTTTCCTTTTTTATCTTTCTGGCAACCCCTTCCCCCCAACTATAACCAATAATCATGCCTCATGAAATTAGGATTATTTTGAGATTCTTTTTTGACTCCTAATTTAGAACCCCTAGAGTTTTTAGCCCTACCTGCACTTAAAACTTGTTGCAAGATTTTTACATGTCTGCTCGTGTGGCTTGCCCCTCATGTTTGGTCTCTGAAGAGTCTAGGAAATGGTCAACATTGCATGGATGTTATGACTTGTGTAAGATATGGGCACACCAATCTTTTAGACGTATCTTTCCATGCAGTTCATACAAAAGCTATTCAAAAAAGTGGACACCTGCATTCTCTTTCATGGATTTATCTTTTAATGGAAAAGTATCTGTACTGTTTATTAACCTTTTTGGCTTTTTCTATGAAGTGTTCATTTATCCTTTTGAACTTATGTAGAATATTTTCTTGAAGCAACTTACCTGAAATTTGGTTGATGTTGCAGTGAGTATATAATTGATCTAATGGGTGCACCGGGTACCCTAATTCCTGTTGAAGCGCCCAATTCTCAATTTCAGAGTCATGCATTAGATATAAAGAGTGTTGTACCTATTCCTGGTAGCAGTGCTATCAATTCACTTCCAGTAACTTATGGAGGAATGGATGTTGAACTCGATTCACGTCCTGCTGATGGAACTGCCAATGCTAGGCCTGCAAGTTCAAGAAATTCTATTTTGAGCATTGAAGCAAAGGGGGAACCACTAGGTGCTTTAGATAGAACTCCATGCAAGAAGGCTACATATGGTCCTGGAAATCTTCTTCCATTACTGAGCAGCTCATCTGAAAGTTCAGCACTTTATACTGATAATTCATCAGTTCAGCAGGCTTTTCAAGTTAACAATGTTTCTGATTATGTCAGCAATGTTGGTCTTAAAAACGTTTTTCGTGAAAGTAACATTTATATGCCCTCAAATGTGGTTTTAGTAGAAGAGAAAGGAGTTGGAGAAGATCATTTATCAGAAAAATTGGTTGTTGATACTGGAGTATATCAAAAAAGAAATGAGCATTCTATTGTACCTTTTGCTGGAGTACAGTTTCTAAAACAGCTTGAAAGTAATGCATCTACTGATGCTTCAGGTGAGATGTTTGTACTTCTCAGAAAAAATGAATGGGAAATCCTGTATGTTGTTGATATATTTCATATTTGTCTTTTTATATACAATATAAAGTTATTACTTTCTTGAAGGGGGCAAGTACTACAGGGAGAAGGCTGGAAATGTTATTGGTAATAATTGTAATGAGAAAGAGTCCTGTCTGAAGGTGACAGAAGTGGCAAGTTACTTCCCATCTAAGTCTTACACTGTGCTCAAAGAACAAGTTGATCCCCTGCTACTTGGGGTGGCAGAATGGGAAATTCCTTGGGAGAATCTTCAGATTGGTGAACGCATTGGTATTGGTACGACTGCAAACTTTGGCTTGATTCATGATATATTGAAAAGTAGTGCAAGTTTTAAATGTTAGCTCGACTGATCATATAATGACAATTAGTGCAAGTTTTAAGCCGCTTCTCTTTCTTGTCTTTGGAACTGGCTGTAAAACACAATTTTGAAATTTTCATTGGATAAAGATTTGCACTGTTGTAGCCTGTGTGAGGAGAGAAGATCAAAGGCTGTTAGAAACTTTATTACGATTTTTAATATTTATCAACTATACAATTTTTAATATTTTAGTAGAAATTACATAATTTATTATGGATTAATGCAGCCCTTTTCTTGATAGGTCAATAAAACATGTGAGTGCAGTCTAAATTGCAATATATATTTGTCCCTGACTAATTTGTAAGATTGTAAAATTCATTTTTTGAGAAACAAGATTAGAAGATATAGTAGGTCAGATACTTACTGGTATTGCCAACTTGTCAATTCACTAATAAAGTCAACTTTTGACTATGCTAGCATATGTAGCTCAAGAGTGAAAGTTTCTGTAATTTGAGCTGTGCATTCATCCATTGATTACGCTTATCTTATGAATTCTTAAATTGCAGGGTCATATGGTGAGGTTTACCATGCTGAATTGAATGGCACAGTAAGTCTTTTCCTGAAATGAGAATTCATTAGCCTGATTTATCTGTCTCCTATTAAAAAGAATGAGGAATAAGGAGCACATGGTTTACCATATCCTTCCTCATAGGGCATGAATATAGCCAATCAGAAAGTGGTTCTGTTTTTATCCTTTTTGTTGCAGAATCTTGCGCTTTAATTTTAACACAAACCACAACCTCATACATGTCATTGGTGTATCTTGATTTGTGCTTAAAATTTTTGCTGATTGTGATTTCTATTCTTATGATATTTGTCTTTAGAATGAAAATAATAATAATAATCTTCATTCTAACAAGGTATGCCTATGTGAAGAAACTTTATTTTGCTTGGAATGCATGTGAAGAAACTTTATTTTGCTTGGAATGCATGTGAAGTCAGAAAATTTATAAGGTTTTAGGGGATTGCATTCCTTGTGCATGGATTTGGATACTTTAGTTTCAGAGCTTTATTTTTATTTATTTATTTTTATTGTGTTTTCGCTGCAAAGAAGAGTCTACTGTTGCTATACAAGAGCTTGTGGAGTTTAATTCGGATTCACCTTCTGTAAGGTTGTATTAGCATTTGAATAAATTCTACTTACCAAGAAGGCGAAGCCCTGCTTATCTGACTTCTTTGAAATCATGTCAGATGTTCTTGCTAACCAGTCTGTGGTAGTAGTTAGTTAATTTAATAATTTTGGCACATGGCTAGATCAGCATCAGCTGAGCATTTGAACAAACTGAAAACTGGAAAAAGAGAAGCGAGAATCTGTTTAAATCTCTCCTGTTGTCCAATTACAGGATGTTTTCTGCCCATCCTGAGCTCTATCTTAGCATTGATTATGTTGTTGGAGTGGTTTGGAGTAATTCTAATGGATTAGTAATTCAAACTTAATGCAATGAAATATGACAGGAGGTTGCTGTGAAGAAATTCATGAATCAGGACATCACAGGCGATGCACTAGAACAGTTCAAATGTGAAGTGAGTACCGTAGATATGCTATACTGTCTATTGTACTCATCAAAATGCAAGTTATATTGTTCATTAGAATTATAATTTAGGAATAAGGGTCAATTAGGCCATCGAACTGCACATGATATGCAATTAGGTCACTGAACTTAAAAAACCTACAATTGAATCCCTAAAACAATTTCATGCACTTCGTCCAATTTGCAGGTTTCTAACAGGTCACCCCAAATTGAAAATATTTTTTAAAAAAGAATTATTTAGAATTAAAAAAAAAAAAAAAAAAAAAAAAAACCAACTTCGTCTGTGCTGGAGACGAAGAAAACTTCTTCGGTTTTTGAAGTTTTATTTATTTATTTATTATTTATTTATAATTCTAAGTAATTATTTTTTAAAAATATTTTTAATTTGGGTTGACCTGTTAGAAACCTGCAATTTGGACGAATTGCATGAAATTAGTTAGTTTAGGGATTCAATTGGTAGGTTTTTAAGTTCAATGGCCTAATTGCATTATCGTGTGTAGTTCGATGGCCTATTTAACCTTTATTCCTAAAACTTATAATCACGAGTTAACGTTTCTTCATGAGACTTGCAGCTTTACCTGTTTCTCACCTCATGCAGGTTGAAATTATGTTAAGGTTGAGGCATCCAAATGTTGTCCTCTTCATGGGAGCTGTTACTCGCCCCCCAAATCTATCTATACTAACCGAGTTTCTACCAAGGTTGTGATCTCTTGGCCGTTTTGACATTCTGGGTTGCATCTATTGGTTATCAATTGATTTTACAATCTTGCAGCATTATATATTTTTATTAGCTTTTGTATCATCATTATCTGAGTTCCTTTTCTCAGAGATATCTTCAAGCACTACTAATGCCCTATACGCATTTCAGTAATATTCTAGAGGGATGGAGCACACACAAACACTGGAGTTTGCATTTAATTGATATCAATAGGACCAAACATGTATTTAAACTATGACATTCAATAGATCTCTATTCCTCTAAGCATCTCCTTGCTGCCAAAAGGAGGTGTCCATTATTAGTAATTTAATAATACCCTTATTCCTTTCTTATTTCTCATGTGATTGATTCCATTGATTTGTGTGCAGAGGGAGTTTATATAAGCTATTGCATCGTTCAACAATTCAACTTGATGAAAAAAGACGAATGCGGATGGCTTTTGATGTGGTACAAACTGAATGATGTTTTTGTTTGATATGTTGAAGTCAGATTTTGGTTTCTTCATTAATGTTGCCAATGTCTTCCAGGCAAAGGGAATGAACTATTTGCATACAAGCAATCCTATCATTGTGCATCGAGATTTGAAGACTCCAAATCTACTTGTTGACAAAAATTGGGTTGTGAAGGTACGATTGATGTGAAAGTCTGTAAATGTGTGCTATAAAATTACAAGAGTAGGTTTCTACTTTTTTTCCTTCCAAAGAAACTCCAGGGTTGTGCGTGATTTGCAGGTTTGTGATTTTGGGATGTCTCGAATGAAGCACCATACATTTCTCTCCTCAAAATCTACAGCTGGGACAGTAATGCATCTTCTTCCTATAACTTGTCAAACCTGTCATTTTACTCTCTTCACCAAGAGTTATAACCTCTCTAAAAACTTGTTTCAATATGCAGGCTGAATGGATGGCACCAGAAGTTCTGAGGAATGAACCATCTAATGAAAAGTGAGAATTTCCTTGAAACACAAGTTGTTTGTAAAAAATGCGGGGGGAATGAAATCCATTATAAATAATTAATTTGTTTAAATTTTGCTAAGGAATTTGATTTGGGTGCTTTTCAGGTCTGATGTGTACAGTTTTGGTGTAATTTTATGGGAGTTAGCCACTCTGCAAGTACCTTGGTCAGGGATGAACTCAATGCAAGTTGTTGGAGCTGTAGGTTTTCAGGGTAGACGACTCAGCATTCCCTCTGAGGTTGATCCCACGGTTGCAGAGATTATTAGTGACTGCTGGAAACAGTGCGTTTTTTATATTTTTGAATTTCTTTCTTTCTTTGATCATCGTTTTTTTGTGATGCGAATGAAGGGCGGGCAGTCCAAAATCAGTTCTGAGTGTCTTCTTTGTTGTGCAGAGATCCACAGGCACGACCTTCGTTTGCACAGATCATAAACCGTCTCAAGACTTGTCTTCAGCATCTAAACATCAAGGAAGCAGAAACTCGTACATATCAGCACCAATAAAGCTGAAAAGAAACAGATAAATTAGATTCAAAAGCAGCCCAGCCAGCAAAGAAACATTCAACAAGATGGTGGGTGGTGGATTGAAGAAAGGTGTTAGGGTTCATTCGAAGTGGGGACTCAACACCGCCAATTCATACACAACCAAGCAGCATTGTATCCTCCATATCTAAGGCTGCACGAAGTGCGGTCCAAAGTCTCGAAAAAACCAAAAAAAAAAAAAGTGATAAAAGTTTTACAAGGAAAAGAAAGAAAAAAAGGTCATTTTGATTTTCAGTAGGATTTAGGGTTAGTGAAGGTGTGGCTCCAGGCAGCCATTATGCAAGCAAGCAAAGGAGAGCAGGGTTGAATCTGTGGAGGTCAATAAGGAAGCAATTGTAAACAATTGGCCTCTACAGATTGTACCAATACAAGAATAATTCAAAATCAAGAATATTTTTTTTCTTTTTTTAATCCTGTGTGTTTCTGCTTGCCACGTCACACATCACTTCTTTGATTCATTCATTTCATATGTTGTTAAAGATAATGCTATTTATGCACAAAGTTTTGCACACGGTTGCTTCATCAGGGCATAAATTTGTTCATGTAAATAGTATTATTACTATTTTTTTTCTGATTAATAATTACTGAAGAAGTCGAGAAGAAGAGGTGTATTGACTATTGAGGTGTTGAAACTTGAAACTTGATATAAATTAAGGTGAGAATGGGTGGGGGTTATGGTTATCGACAAAGTGAAGTAATGTGTGGGATTATAAATTAATTAATTAATTTATATTTTATAGTTAAGCTCGCCGCCTTGTATCCATCCTTATTCTTATCAACGCTCTCTGGTGACAGTTGCATAATTTCTGTAGTTCTTTGGCTGTGTCTGAATTCTGATTAGTATGATATAGTGGTCCAAGGCGGCACCAGCCTAGAGTTTTCGTTGCCTTTTCAAGGAAGATGAAACATAAGTTTAAAATGCTATGTCAGTGATCTATATTAGAGATATCGATAGACATTAGCTAAAATTAAAATGAAATTCTAAATTTAGAGCTTCTAAGTCTTATATTAGGCACTGTTCTAAAAATTTCATCTAGGTGCCGATTAATCGCCGTCTTGGCGCTAGGCGCCGGTCGACCACCTAGCGTATCACCTTAAATGGTGGTCTAGGTGGTTAACCGGCTAGGCGACCAATTAGGTCGCCTAAACACCGCTTAAGCACCGCCTAGGCCACTGACCGCCTAGTCAGCCGATTATCTATTGTTCTTTTTTTTTTTTAATGGGTTATTTCACTCAAAACAACATCGTTTTGAGCGAAATAACCCTAAATTGTACAAACTCTAGATATTTTTTAGGTTAATATTTAATATTTTAGTATTAACTATTAAAGTATTATATATTTTATAATTATTAGTCTTTAAAAATTAAAACATACTTAAACAAAGTTTTAAAAAATAAAAAATAAAATTAAAAAAATACATGTACGCCTAGGCGCCGATTAATCCCCGCCTAGGCGTCCTAGGCGCTCCTCGAGCGCCTAGCAATTTTTTCAACCATGATATTAGGAAAAAAAAAGTATTGACAAAGTCACAAATTTGTGAAAGGGAAGATGATCAAATAGACCCTCCAACTATTGGTACATTTTGATTTATTCTTTGTACAATAATAAGACATTTCTAAAGTTATAATCTTTCACTTTTCACGTTTTCATTTATGTACAAACTTTAGTAACAGAATATTTCGTAAATTATTTATATTATATTCTTAACTTACTCATTGTAAAATATTTTTTTTAACTTTTCTAACTTTTTAATAATAGTAGTAATAACAAGAACAATAACGATGATGGACATTTTATTTTTATATTATTATTAAACAATTAAATTAGTGTACACAAAATGAAACTCTTGTCAATTTTCTTTTCTATTCTTTTTTCAAATATTTTCTTCTTTGTAGTAAGTGTTGGTTTTATGACTTTTGGACAGTCAACGGCGGGCCAACACAACCGTAATAACGAGTATATGTGAATATATAAAATATAGAGAGAATATCAGTGTTGTATTACCGATAATTAATTGTTCTTTTCCTCATTATGTGAGTCTTTTTTTTTTCGAAAACCATTATGTGAGTCTATTTATACATGTTTTGGTCTGAGAGTCCTATAAGGAATAGAAATCTTAGACCACCTCATATTGGTCTAAGGAATAGGGGGGCAATCCTACTATAGTACAAAAATAGGTCTAATGCTTATTCTATTATGAATAATAAGTCCAATCATGCCAAACTATTTAATTTCTCCATGTTGGGTATCATTTTTGGGCTTCCTTGATCCAGTTATTTCCTTTGGATCGATCCATGTGGCTCAGGCCCATTTGGTTGACTAGTGCGACTGGTTGCCTTGAGGGCGGCACAATTGGTCAACCTAGTGTGCCAAACATAATCCAGTCCCACACTTTTTTGAGAATTCGCAGAGTCGATGCATTAGAAAAGTAAATTAATCTTTAAATCTGACCGGGCAGAATATTCCTAACCGATCAGTCCGATGCGATGGCTAATTGGTCAGCATCAAACTCCGCGCTAAACCCTCGAGCTAGGCCGGCACACAACCTTTTCTTTTCCTTGTTCTCAAGTTGTGCGCACAAAGAGTCAACAGTTGACTCCATTGAGGCTCAAACCCACTCCTTTCCATGTGACAGTGTAAATCGGGTGTCACTAGACCACAAGGTCTTTGGCTGTTCTTAAGTTGTTAGTTTGTTGTTTTATTAAGTTTTAACATTTGTACACTATAAAAATAATTAAAATAACTTGTTACACAAGTACTAATTTAAATTTTAAAACGTTAAACGATAATTCTAAAATTCATCAAACATTATATATATATATATATATATATATATATATATATATATACACTACGTATATGCTAATATCCAAGTTTATCCACTTGTTCCCGTGAGTCCCTTGAGAGGCTTTGTAAATGCACACAAGATACTACACGAATTTACACATGGTAGCTTGTGTGCATTTATAAAGGGTCTCACGGGACTTGCGGGAAGAGGTGGTCTTATTTGATTATTATATATATATATATATATATATATATATTAAATGAGCACTTTGGCGGACTAGCCCGCAAGCCTAGGCTGGGCAGGCCAAAGAAGCCTGCTCTTTGGCGAGCCTCTATTTTCAAAACTCACCCCCTACCTAAGTAGGAGGCAGGGTGGACCGGCCAGGTGGGTAAAGCCCATTTTGTCGGCTCTAGGGGGGTAGGATTGGGCCCCCTATTCCCAATGTAATAAGGACTTCCAATATGAAGCAGTTTAGAATTCCTATCCCTTACGAGGCTCTCAGTCCAAAACATGTATAAATAAACCTGCATGGCAATTTTTGTCACGGACTAGGGTTCACATAACATTATATTATGGACCCTTGATCGAAACGACGAGATACATAATTCATACTTATAAGATACAAAATTTATAACGCAAGACACAAAAAATCACAACACAAGATACATACACATGTTATATATTTACTTATTTATCAAACCTGACATAATTACATATTTTGTGTTCATTTGCATAGAATTTCACAACACAAGACACAAAAATTTATAACATAAAACACAATTACTAATTTGTTTTAGGTACAAAATTCATACTCTTAAGGTACATAATTTCATAACACAAATACAAAAATTCACTATATAAAACACATACACATGCACCAGGGTCTACAGTGCATTGTGAACCATGGTCCATAGTATAAGCATTGCCTATAATAGGGAAAGGAAGAAGCAATTCTCAATAATGGTGCCATTCCCTATTTCCTTTCCTTCAATAATGCAAAACACAAAAAGGCCAGGGAAGCGCTTTCGACGAGGTGCTCGTCCCAACTACCAAATGAAGATGAAGATTTTGTTGAAGGTCCAGTTGCTTTCATAGAATGGATGCATCAGGACCCTCTATGGGATGCTCTGGATATTGATCTAACCATGGAGGAGCGAGCTCGGTTTCCGACTAATAGAGTTAGGGTGCCGCCTACACTGATACCAAGGATTGGTTTAGCTTGTTAGTTTTATGCACTATTTTGACATCACTGTTGTTTATCATGGCAGTCCCCTAAGTTTCGATCAGTGTTAGCTTATTTTGGTGATAATTGTTGTGTTAGCTTATTTTGGTGATTTTCGTTGATCAATGATCAGTGTTAGCATATTTGAAAAAAAAAAACTGTGTACGTTATTTTCGCGTTTGCCTGCTTATTCTTTGGGGATGTGTGTTGGGATTCTCTTGTGTGCCAAAGTCCCATTTTATTTTTCTGCGGCCATTGTATTTTAATTATAACTATAGTATTTAAAAAAATTATTAATATTCTATTCAAATTGTGCATAGTTTTTTACATAGGGTTCTTTTAACCCGTACTTAAAGCATAGATGACATACAATATATACAATATTTGCACACACTTTATCAGAGATTGGCACACACTTTATCAAAAAACTATAATAACAAACCACTATTTTATATTTCGTAAAAACTGTGTTTTCATTTTCAAATTGTAAATCATAAATACGAATTTCATAATTTCCCATCTAAAATATGCATTTCACGTTTCCTAGGAAGAACATAGACTATACCATAATTATAGTTGAACTCCAATTCTATATTTGTTAATTAAAATCCTCCCATAATTAAAATTGGTATCAAATATAATCTCTTCTTTGCCCTCGATAATTATTTTTAGGCATGATCTACCAAATTATGGATGCATAATCTCAACCATTTGTGGTATTGTGTTGGATGAATACCTGCCCTGCTCTTAGCTTGGGTTCTTGCTTAATGGAATGAGGCGTCCCTTGTTCCTTCTTTTGCAATACTTCGTGTCTCCCATGCCCTGCTTGATTTATTCTCATAGTCCTCTATTAATATGTGTCCTCATGTGAATAAGGACATATATGTATGTATGTATGTATGTATATGTGTGTGTGTGTGTGTGTGTGTGTGTGTGTGTGTGTGTGTGGATCCTTTGAGAACACTTTCATAGGAGAGAAATAAGAACTAATCTTTCCCTTACATTTGTAAAAATTCAATGGATCTGATCATTTATTTAAAAAAATGCGGCGGTAGTTTCGTAATTATCATCACCTTCACTCTGCAAACTTTAACATTTAATATACAAATCTGGTAAATTCTATAAAATCAACGATTAAGCTAAATTTTAAATCTAAACCGTAAATGTTAGATCTTAAGCAGTAAAGAGTGAACCATGGATCAAATAAAATAAAAAACTCATTTATAAAACTCTAAAATTGAAACCCTAATTGCAATTACTTTCACATTTTTGCAAGTGTAAACTTTTAATATTAAATATGCAAAATGCTAACAATAAATGTGCAAAACGTTAATACTAAATGTGCAAATTTGAAAAAGTCTAAAAATTGCAGATTTTGGTGTTCACGTTTGCATAGTAAAGTTGGTGATAATTACGAAACTGTCACTGTATTTTTTTTATAAAAATCTGATCTGGTGTGTTCAATTTTTCCAGATATAAAAATGTGATTAGTTCTTAGTTTTCTCTTACGAACTTGTTCACACACATATATATAGGCTAGGAATGTAAGTTGTAGCAAACTACTAACATACGCCTATAGTTGGACACACTCTAGAAAAGGTGCCCTAATATGGAGCTAATTGTAGGTTTAATTTAAGGGTCACATTTGTACGAGCCATATTCGTCAGATCAATATAAAAATGTAATACTTATAAGAAAAATATAATATACTTAAATCAAAATATAAAATTATTACATTTTTCTTTAAAATTGTTAAATTTTTCCATATAAATAATAAACAATTTATTTTTAATTAGTATTAAATTTTTTAGTATAATTATTACATTTCCATCTTGAGTCTTGACCCGATCCCAAGGATGGAGTCAGGAATTTCATCTAGTGGGGGACGAAAAATTAAAACAAATGAGATATTTTGAAACAAAAGATTTCAAAATAGGTAAGATGATTTGACCTCTTAACCTCATCTACAATACATACATGCTTAACCATCTAAGCTACATCATCTTTGAATAATATATATCTATATTATTTACTTATATCTAAAGATTTGTTTATATATATATATGATCTCCTATGTATAAGGGGTGAGGTGGGGTGGAGGAGGGGGCAACTGCTCCCACTATCCTCAACTGCTCCCACTATCCTCATACTGGTTCCATTCTTGCCTGTCCCGACTAATCTCACAGACAAGAATCAGTGCGATCTCTCACAAATTTTTGCTATAATTAACCATTATCATAACAGTTTGCATTAACAAATTATGGCTGAAGATCAGATTCTGAAATCCAAAATGTTAAAACCATTTTAAATTAGCAAGTTGCATTTATTTCGAACCACATAAATTGAAGCCTGCGACTGCTGCAAATTTAAAGTGGGAGAAAAGTGCAAAGCCTGTGTCCCACCACACAACATGACAACAATCAGCAGCTCCTTCCCTTTATTGGTATCAACTTCATGAAGGTGACAGTATAGAAATTGAAAGAATAGCATTTCTGAACTTTCTATAAAATTCAAATTTGGCATCGCTTTTCAACTCCTCCACCACCTTAACCCCCTAGGTTATCAACCATCACTTTCCTCACCCATATTAGAAAGAAATAAAAGAGCACAAACAATGCTTTTGTTGGATTTCCTAAAAAAACAACAAAAGCTAAACTGCATATGCATGCAACAAATTATGTGAATTCAAGCCCATATTGCTAGAGATGACATCAGTACAGATCCTAAAAACAGGCAAAAATATGAAGCTATCTGAAGCCTGGTATTGCAGCTCATCTTTTTGCTCAAGAAATCGGCAGCAATTAAGTCCACCAAAGCCATGTAGACTAGGATTCCGGCAGAGATAGAATCGAAGACGCCCTCCACCACCATCGCTCTAGGGCTACGAGGATTATAGAATGAGGAAACACACAGCCCCGCAGCAATCCCCAAGGGGGTTGTTACAGCAAAAAACGTGGCCATTAGAGTGGAGCGTAGAGTCCTAAACTTGGCCTGTGAAATGCATCCTCCTAGGGCAAACCCTTCAAAGAACTGATGGAATGCTAGTGCTGCAATCAAGGGTCTAATTGTGCATGGACTTTCTGAAACCCCAAGCGATAGACCAATAATCATCGAGTGAGATACTATACCAAGTTCCAAAACCTGCATTGAAAGAGAACATAGTTACAATTAAGTGAGAAGTGCAAAGGCAGTGTGGGAAACTCGGCAGTGTGGGGATTATGTCCAAAGCGGACAGACCCCTTGTGCACATTATATCTGCTGAGCCATTGAGTTAATGTGATTTACATCCTCCTAAATGCTCTGTCGGGCCGGGGTGTGGGGCCCTTGGGGTTGGGGATTCAACCTTTTGGAGCAAGGAAGTGCAAATGCATACAACTGACCATAAAAAAATTACTTAAGACTCCATCAATACCAAATAGGATACCTACTATTTAAAATATTACAAGCCAATGGAAAAAAAAGGCAAGAAACTCTAATAGAATGCAACCTCTTCAGCTAAAGTCAACTTCAGTTAGGCATGAGTACAGTAGAGAGAAAGGCCCAAGTAGCAAACAAGTAAATATATAAACAAATAGTGACAAAAAAGATAATAATGTATTAGCAATGAGTATAGAGAAAGCTACTATAACGAATAAACCCATACAGAAATGGGGATTACCTGTGAAACAACTACATGCCTCACACCATTTTCCTCATCCCCATGACCAAAACTGTGTGAGTGAGAATGTGAATGACCATGTGAATGCTCCTTTGTGTGGCCTTGACATGCACCTGCTTCTTGAGAGTGGCTATGTCTATGATGAGCTGCATGTGCATGCATCCCAACAATGTGAATTGCGCCTCCTTCTTCTTCCCCAAACAACTTCCCATTCCTCCCTTTTGTCTCCCCTGGAACAATTAAAGTGTCAGACACTGAATCCACAGATTCAATGTGTGCTGTTTGACTTTGTTTCTCTTGCTTCCTTTCATAATACTGGGTCCCAACAAAATCAACAACCAATGTAGCTAGTGCTGCCATCATTGCAATAAATCCAGAGAATGGGAATTTCAACCAAGGATATTCAGGTAGACAGGGATCAGTCAGTTGTTCAGTTGCATCAGGTAACATGTGAACAAATCCGGTGGCAAGGATGACACCAGCTGCAAAGGCTTTGGCAGCAACAAAGAGATTAGAATCTGTTTGAAGGAACCGTCGCTTCCTGCCAATTAATGGGACTGAAACTCCAAATGCACCAGCAATTAGAATAGCTGCAATAGCAATCATTTTAAGGATGAAGGCAGCTCCGCTGTCTTGGCAGTCCCCCAACTCTTTTTCAGAATTGACACAGCTGTTGTTAGACAAAGATTGAGAGACATTCTGCAAAAAGGAGTCTGTTTTGGACCATCAAATACCAAGAATTAGTTGTTTATTTTGTGACGCTTCATTAGAAAACGCACATTGTTCATAAAACTCCTACATGTCTGAAGTGCAGACTTGTCAAAATTTTAAACATTATTACTTCTACTCTTCTTTGTAGGTTGGGAAGAGGGGGCAGATGCTCAAGCTTTAATGCCATAAACATTTGAGCATTATAGGAAATTTTAGTCCAAATTGTACATTATTAAAAGGGTTGAGAATAACTTTATTAGAAAACGCACATTGTTCATAAAACTCCTGCATGTCTGAAGTGCAGACTTGTCAAAATTTTAAACATTATTACTTCTATTCTTCTTTGTAGGTTGGGAAGAGGGGGCAGATGCTCAAGCTTTAATGCCATAAACATTTGAGCATTGTAGGAAATTTTAGTCCAAATTGTACATTATTAAAAGGGTTGAGAATAACAAGTAACAAACACATGCGGAAACAACTAGATAAATTGGCCTACACATCACCTAAGAATGGGTGAACTCTAAGAAATTTGCACAGAAAATGAGGTTTCCATCATTAGACTAATGCACCTATATATATAAAATGGAAAATACTACTTGACTCCAACTTCTACTCCCTACTTTTATTCCCTCACTGCATTTTCCTTGGGCCCACAGAATGAAGGGAACCTATCATCTCATGCCACGTCACGAGCAAAAGTGAGTAAGATTTAGGGAGTAGGGAATGGGACTCCATGTAAGTAGAACTCATAAGCTCATATAAAATTATACAAGAGTGCCTAAAAGTCTTTCAGTCTTTTCTCGTACAAGCTTTTAAAGCGTTGAGAGAGAAAGGTAATGAAGAAGCTAAAACGACTTTTTTTTTTTCTGACCAATGGTCATTCAAATCTGAGCCTGCTAAAGTCAAACCAACCCACCAGAATGAATTCCATACGCGTAGAAATATAAAATCAAATTTACTTCAATAAGTTGGTGAAGAAAAGAAACCCCCCAGCAAATAATCAAACAGTAGATGGGCAAGTAACATAATACAAAATTTCAAATTCAGAGGAGCTTTGTACAATTTTCGAAATAAAATGCAGAAAATAACTTAAACCACACTTCAAATCCATCAATACGAGCAAATTAGAACTGTGACAAGGAGAACCTCAGCATCTCTAAGTTTCGATGAAATTCAGTTATCAACAATAAAACGGAAAGTCGGAAACACGAGATTACTAATTCACACCACCGAAAGCTGAATTCTCTATCAACTATAAACCAAGATAAGCAAAAAAAAGTTCAATATTGATCACTAATTCACGGCAAAAACCAGAGACAAAATTGGAGTTCGGTGATTTACCTGTGAAGACCTTCGTCTTCTCCCTAATTTGATCCATGCATAACGGAAGAAGGCCCTAAAACACACAACACAGAGGCAGTATTAAAGTCACACATAACAATAACAACGAGCACAAGTTCAAAGAAAGAAGGAATTCAAAAACAAAAAACAAAAAAAAGGTGACATGGGCGTTGAAAAGCGAACCTCAACGAGTGACATGAGAACAGAAGAGAACAGAAAACTCTATTCTATTGAATTGCGATGGCGAATCTCGATGCAGTGGAAACTCACCCTGAGAGAGTGATAGCGGGGAAAAAGGAATTGAAAGGATAGGCAGATTATAGATTGAAGAATCTGGATTTCTGGGTGGAGGGGGGCTTTTATCGTGCGTAGCGGCGCACGGATTACCGGTAACGTCTGGATATATAGAGAGAGAAAGATGAGAGAGAAAGGGAGATGTCGTCATTTTGATGAAGAAATGGTGTTAACTTTGAGACAGTAGGGTGGGTTGGCAGGGGGAATGAGAAAGAGGGTGTCGACACATCTCAGTAATTTATAAGTCCCATCACCCATGAGCCAAACCTCAACGATTTTGGACTATGTATGTAAATGTATGTATGTATTTGTAGCTATATCACCAAATTTCTTCCTATCCCAAAAGGAGAATTTCCAATCCCAAATTTTTTCTTCTCCTAAGGGTATGTTTGGTTGGGTGGAAAATTTTTTCCATGGAAGTTGTTTTCCTTAAAGTGGAGGAAAATATTGTTTTGTGATGTTTGGTTCATGGAATTCATTTTCCAATGGAAAATGAATTCCTTAAATTTGAGGAAAACAAAATCCTTGGTTGGACCAAGGATTTTGTTTTCCATGGAGGATGGGAAGAAAAATTGGTATAATTGGACAAATTTACCCTTTGTGTTATTTTCTAATTATTATTACTTTTATTAATTTGTAGGGGCATATAGGTCTTTATACACATTATTCCTTACCATTTTAAATCTAACCAAACAACAGAATTTATCTTCCCAGCAACTTCTTTTCCACCAACCAAACAACATAATTTATTTTCCTGGTAACTACTTTTCCACGGAATTTCACTTCCACTTCCCTTCAAATATTTTCCGCGAACCAAACGAGCCCTAAAAGATCGAATCTAGATGATGTAAATCACCATAACTCAGTGATCAATTATTAAATTTCAAATCTTAATTTTTTTTTCTAAATATTACCTATTGAACTAGTAAGTTAAGCATGTGCAAACAAATTAAAGTCGCAAGAGTTCGATATTTACTAATATTCTCTTGTTCAAATTCATTACATAATTTTTTTTTAATATAATTTATCGAGATTTATGAGTTATTGCACAAGAGTGAGTTTACCCATACATCTCTTCAAATAAAAGAAAAATGCCAAAGCAAAATTTTGTAATCAATTTGATTAGGGTACTAATTATTCCGTGTTCGTTATGGAATATTTTAAAGGAATAATTATTGATTTTAGGTACCGCAAAAGTACCAAATGTCTAACCATAAGAAATAAAAAATTTAGAGGCAAATTTTTTAAGCAAATATTAGGGATAACAATTTTTTTCCGACCTCGTGGGGCCCGCTCTAGCTGGGATGAGGACGAGAATAGGGACGGAGATACGCCTCCCCATTCATTTCATCCCTAGTACATTCCGTCCCTGGTACATTATATTTAATCTTTTTACTTAAATATTAAAAATTATACTAAACTACTAGTTTGAGTATAGGTGGATCAGATAAGGCACTTCCCATCTTTGAAAAACTTCTATGGGGACAAAGATGAGGATGGGGAGCAAGGCGGAGTTCGGGGACATAGACGGGGAGTATGCTCGGCGCCTCATTGTCATCCCTAGAAATATTGAATTACTTAAAATTTTAAAAGGAGGAGATTAGTTTAAATATAGAATTCATTTTTTTAAATATTATGTTATCTAAAGAAGTTTTACATTTCTAGAAGAGCTTTTAATTTCATTTTCGCTCCTCTAATATGATATACTAGATTGATTTTGAAAAACATGAAATATAATTTTTACCTCTAATAATCAGCACATATAATAAGAAATTATTCTATGAGAATATACTTATCATTTTCCTTTCTAAAAATCAAAACAAACATAACATTTTAATTCTTGACATATAGCATTCTAATTCTCGCATTATTTGTCTAAGGTTATGTGATATAACTTGAAATAATTGCCTCTTAAATGTTCGTTATGTGCATTATATTCCTTCTTTAAAAAAAACAGAAACTGTGACGTATTTTGGTCATATCAATTAATTTAAAAATAGAAAAATAATCAAATTAGGCACTTGAAGTTTAAAAGTTACAATTAAATACTTGAACTTAGTAAACCTGTGTAATCAAATCTTATTTACAAGTAACATGTTGGTTACGGGTAAAAAGACAATGTCATAACATATTTTACTATTTTTTAAATTGGTCAAAATATTATTGTTCGCCAAGTGATGGTGGCAACCACGACCACCAAATTGCCTTCTTCCTTGATCTGAAGAAAATGACCGGCCGGTCACCTTTTTCTTCCTCGATTTGAAGAAGGCGACTGGCCTATCGCCTTCTTCTTTTGTTTGAAGAATGGGACTTTAAACGGATGACAACCTACAAATTACATTTATTATATATTTATTTTAATTTTTTTTTTAAATTTTCATATATAACTTGACAAATAAGCTGCCACCTTAGAAACTATCAATTATTATATGAGAATAACTAATCGTTGGATCTAAATGCACCAAAATAATAAATTGGTGTGTTTAATTATAATTTTTAAAAGTTCAGTGAACTAATTATTTTTTCATATAAACTTTATGGGTTTATTTGACTTTTTCCCCTTTAAAAATTAAAAAGCGAAGAAGAGGAAGAAAGTAATACTTAATATGAGAACGTATATTTTGTATTACGTTATCCTGAATAGAATACAAGATGTTTAATATATATATAGAGATGCTTGCAAAAAATATATATATAGAGATTACAATTAGAGACATAACACAACTGGGACTGTAGGGTCCTAACACTCCCCCTCAATAGCTTGTCTCGAAGAAATGCAAACCGCAGAGCAAGTAGAGGTTTAGTGAAGATATTAACTGGTTGATCCTTGGTTGAAATAAAGTTTACCACTAGTTCACCGGAAGCAAACTTGTCACGAACAAAGTGATAATCAATCTCAACATGTTTGGTCCTTGCATGGAAGACCAGGTTGGCACACAGGTAAGTTGCACCTAAATTATCACACCAAAATCGTGGAGTAGGCAAATGAGAGACCTTGAGCTCACGTAATAATGACACAATCCATGTTACCTTAGCTGAAACATCACCCAATGCTTTTTTTTTTTTGAGTACCACCCAATGCTTTGTATTCAGCCTCTGTTGAAGAACGAGCAACCGTGCACTGTTTGCGGCACACTCACGAAACTAGGTTCGAAACTAATAAGAGTGCAAAATCACTTGTGGACTTCTGATCCTCCAAACAACCAGCCTAGTTTGAATCAGTAAAGGCATGTAAATCACAGGATTCACCTTTCCAGAGCCGCAAACCAAAATCCAATGTCCCTTGCACGTACCATAAAACATGTTTGAGCTGAACCTAGTGAGCCACCGTAGGCAAATGCATGTGCCAACACAACTAGTTAACCGCATAAGAGAGATCCAAGCGAGTGACTGTAAGATACTAAAGAGCCCCAACCAAACTCCTTTACTTAGTTGGGTAATCAAACTGCTCAATCGACACATCGACCAGGCGAATAACAAAAACTGGTGTCGCTAATAGCTTACACTCTATCATGCTTGCACGCTTCAGGATGTCACACATGTAACGCCACTGAGACAGAACCAGACCATCATCACTTACAATAGTCTCAATACCAAGGAAAACCCAAATCTCGAATCTTAAACGCAATAGATAACTTAGCCAAAAGAGATTCAATCAAAGATCGATCATTGCCCATCACAAGAATATCATCCACATAAACAAGAAGATACACCTTCACACTCGCTCGAGAGAAAATAAATAGGGAAATGTCCGTCTTAAAGGGTTGAAAACCAACAAAGACTAAAAAAGTATGCAACTGAGTAAACCAAGTCCGCGAAGCCTGTTTCAAGCCATACAAAGCAAAGAGTAGCCATTTAAGAAAGCATTATGAACATCCAATTGCCTAGTCACCTAGTTCGACGAAATAGCCAAAGCCAAGAGTAGTCATATAGTAGTAGGTTTCACCACTAGACTAAAGGTCTCAAAAAATTCCTGATCAGCAACCTGGTTGAACCCCTTAGGCACTTATAACTTGTCCTTATGACGCTCTATAGAACCGTCGATCAGCCTTTATCTTGGTACGAAACACCCACGTGCAGCCAACAACATCCATGTCAACCAGTAAGGAACCAGCCGCTAGGTATTATTATGTAGCAGCGCATTAAATTCCAAATTCATAGCCTCACGCCACTCTGGATACCGAACAGCCTGAAAATAACACGTAGGATCACGAGAATGAACCTAAGCCACAAGACCGACAGTGGGAGCATCAGGAGTTGCGCCTCTCGTCATATGCCGTAATACCATTGGATGAGTGTGAGTACCCAGCTGACACTACGAGCCCGTCCTCCAAGAGGTACGCCTACTAGGAGCAGGGGTAGAAACAACAGGAGCTAACGAGACCGAAGCAGGGATTGAAGAACCACCAAAAGTAGGGCATAAAGACCCAGGCAAAGGAACAATAGCTCACGGGTTAGACACTGACTACGACAACATAGGCCTCGACAAAACACCCTGTCTAGAGAAGGGAAAAATAGATTCATCAAAGCGCACATGTATGCAACATTTTGTTCTATGGCGGTGACAACGTTCAACGCACTCATTTTGTTCATGAGTATAAACACAACACTAGCGGTGAACAATGCCAAGTTGCAAGAAAACATTATGTAACTTCTTATACTCACTCCCAAGATCGGACTGAATAAACTTAATTTTAATGGAAAAAGCACGTTCAACGATAAGACAGAAATGATCAAACGCATTATATAAATTAGATTTAAGACGAAGGGGATAAAACCAAGTATAGCGAGAGAAATCATCCACAAAAATCACAAAGTAACGATAACCATTAGATGATAAACTAGGGGCAAGACCCCAAATATTTGTATACACTAGGTCTAAAACTTGAGAACTAGAAGTAGCAACACGAGGTAATGGGAAACGAGACGCATTGCCTAACTAACAAGGTCCACACAAAGACACTAAACTATCATTTTTAGAAGTACTAACTAGACAACTGTGAAGAACTTGACTCAAAACACAACAATGCGGATGACCAAGATGCTTATGCCAGACCAAAGGAAATGCACGAACAAAAACCAATGCAGCAGGAGACGAACCAGGAACATGCAGCGTGTATAGAACCCTCCCCCCCCTTCCCCCCCCCCCCCATTCCCGGTTCCCCGAAGCAGAATTTCCTTGGTAACGAGGTCTTTCACAACAAAATAAGACAAGTGAAACTCAAAGAAAACACGATTATTAGTAACAAACTGTTGAATCAATAGTAAAGACGTAGAAAGACCAGGAACATATAACACATCAGACATACGAAAAGAACGAGAGGGGGTACACAGGGAAGTTTGACTAACACAAGAAATAGGTAAACCAATACCGCTACCGACACGCAATGTGTCATTGCCATGATACTCCTCAAGCATAGATAAGATCGAAATATCAAGGGTCACATGATTGGTTGCACCAGTATCCGGAAGCCACTGACGAGAATCAAACATAGCAATAATAAACCCATTTTGCACCACAATATTAGCATGTGGAATTGGAGTATAATGGAGTATAATTATAGATTGGAAACCCGTCTTGCACCACAATAAACATAGCAATAATAAACACATCGGCTGAAACAATTCAAAGCCATATGACCAAAGCCTGAGCATATTTAGCAGAAATAGATTGGCGACCACCACGCTCAAAATCGTTGAGACCCCAACCTCCACGCTAGCGCCTGCGGCCACCATGTTGTGATAAGAATCGACGGATGATCCCAGGCAGCCAAATAATCCGAGAGAATAGGCAAAGACACTGGCATCCCATGCATAGCGAGCGACAACGCCATCGCCCGAAACTCCGACCACAAGCCTCAAAACACATACATATTTTGTTTATATAACGAGACCAGACGACCAGAAACGATGAGCTCTTCAACGAGTACCTGTGCTCGTCCCAAATATTTAGAGATGGACGCATCTCCCTGTCGAAGATCCTGAAACTGCCCAAGCAGCCAAAGCGCCCTAGCTCGTGTCGACAAACGAAGGGCTTGTTCCACTGCCTGTCAAACCTGTTGGGAAGTCGTTCTGCAACAGCCAAATACATAACCTCCTCCGAAAGCGACGAAATTAACATGGAAAGAATGGATTGTCTTGTTGGACCCAAACTGCGTACGCCGGATTTAGGATGTGAACTGGCACCACATCACCAGACGATGCTGGTAACATCGCCGGTGGACAGGGGTATGAGTCGTCAACGTATCAAAGTAAATTCTTGCCCTTGAGAAATGGCACAAGCTGAGTACGCTAAAAGAAGTAGTTTTGCGAAGTTAATTTAATTGACACAAAATGGTGCGCCGTAGACAAGAAAATAGAGGCATACGGTGGCAGAAGAGAAGCAATATATGGTTTCCAACACCATGCGCTTGGAACTAGTCAAGGTATCATGGACCTCCTGGGCCAATGACAACATGAACGAAAACCTAACCTGATAAGATGAAAGCATATACTCTGTATTACGTTATCCTAAATAGAATACAATATGTTTAATATATATAGAGATTACAATTAGAGACATAACACAACTTGGACTGTGGAGTCCTAACATTTAAGCTCTATTTTACATGCCTATCTAAAATTTGAAAATTTGGCTAAAATCTTAAAGTTAGAAGCAAGAAAATGGAACTTGGAAACTATAAAACTAGGGGTAGAAGTATTTGATAAAATTAATATTCAAAAATTTAATAATAATAATAATAATTAGACATGTATTAATGGCAATTTGAATATATATATATATATATATATATATATATATATATATATATAAAAACTAATATCAGTGTTACATCTGTAAAAAAAAAAAAAAAAAAAAAATTGTACGGTTCTAATGAATTTTCTTTTTAAAAAAATGTGGTATTTTTTGTAATTATTGTTAATGCCAATTTTACGGTTCAACATAACTTTTTAACACAATCCAATGCACTTCTCATGATTATCTAGAAATACACGTTATATTGTATAAAAAAAAATGCACTCCATAATATTAAAAAGGGGACTCTATTGTATTAAAAATTGCACTTTGTATGATGCAAATGTGCAATGTACTTAGAATTTGGATTTTAGAACTTATGACTTTGCCTTTTGGTTTTACGTTTCATTTAGGGATTCACTTTTTTCTTCTTAGGGTTTATCATTTACAATTTCAGTTTAAAATTTAATTTATCTATTGATATTTTTCAAAGTTTTCTAGAAATGCATTGTCTATTGTATAAAAGTGCACTATATAATGTTAACTAAAGTTACACATTAAAGTTGACGATAATTACAATAATGCCGCCGCGTTGTTTTTAATTTGTTCTGATCCATTCGATTTTATAGATGTAAAGTGGACATTGGTTATTAGTTTTCTCCTGGTGACATGTTTTGACTTTTCATGGGAGTGCGACCCTAAGGTTCTCATTTGAACCTCTATATATATATATATATATATATATATATATATATATATATATATATATATATAGGATCACGTTCCGGTGACAACTACGCGCCCAGGAGAGAACTGACAATGCTTCGTAGCGCGCCACATGTCTACATGTCCGGCAGACGTAGTTGCACCTAACATTATAACTAGGTGCACCTAGGTTGCACCCAGGTGCATAAATAAAACAAGGTAAATTACTTGTATTTGTAAGTGAAACTATGTGCACTTATAACACAATTACTTGCATCAAAGTTCGAGTTATATAAATGGAGGCTGCAGCCGGTAATGTAGGGTTCGAATCTCATTAAAAATATGTATGGAAAAAATACCTAAAAATATTGAAAGGTATTAATTAGATTCTTATGGACACATAAAGATTATGATTTAATCAGTGAACTGATTGTGATTTACCTTCCTAGTGACTTTGTACTTTGCGCGGAACTGGCCGACTGGGGAAGAGAATGCCACACATTCTTTGTGTTACTGTCCCTTTACATTGCGTGTCAATCTGGTTCATATGAAAGCTGCCTGTTGTTAAGATGGGTAAAGACATGATGGCGACACTATTTCACATGCCATATCCGTATTTAGTTTGTCTTCTATCCTCTAATAGAATTTTGCAGGTACACAACACAGAAGATTCAGCAAAAACAAGCAATGCGATCAATTATTTAGATTATAGTCTCACTCTCAAAATGATTTCTACTTTCATATCATCAAATTTATAATTTTTTCCACTAATTTTCTACATTCTTGCAATACTATCTCACATTCAATAATGGTATCACCTCCACATCATTTGTAATATAATACCAAAATAATAATACTAAATAAATAAATACAAAAAAATAAAAAAGTAGAAAATGTTGCCAGCAGTGGCTTGAAAGCTTTCAAGTCATATAAGATTAATAAAAATTTAAAATAAAAAATAAAATTCTTCATAAGCTTGCAAGTGCTAAACTTGCAGGGATAAAAGCAACCTTATATATGTAAAATTAAGTTTGATGACCCTCTTTACAAATTTTAATTTGAAAAAAAAATCAAAATTACTTTACAAGATCTTAAAATTAAAATGTCAAAACCAGGTTATTGGCTCAAAACCTCAAATTAAGTCTGTAAATAGTTTGGATTATGTAAATTTAATTTGGTAAAATAAAAAAACTCAAATATCATTAATTATGTCATAAAGTTTGCTTTGTTAATAATTGTAGGGTGCATGGTTCGAATCTTACCAATAACAAAAAAATGAAAGTATGAATTTGGTTTCGTTGTGGGTACTTAGTGTATAAGCATTCATAGATTGATTAGAACACCATCTATGCTTAGATTAGTTAGATAGAATAATTGAAATCGAATACAAGGCAGCCATTTTGATTCAAGCGTTCAAATGAAAAAAGAAAAATACATAAACTATCTGAGAGAAAATTCTTCAAGAGAGATGATCTACTGAGAGAAGATATGATTAAAATTGAAGCTTTTGAAGAACTTGTGTATGGAATACACAGTTAGGCATTAACACCATTAGTAGTCAAGAAGATGCGGTGAGTGAAACCTCAAAGAATAGGTTGAGGGAGATCAAGGTTGTTAATTCGACAATCCTGGAAGTGCTTGAATAGAGACTGGGTTCTACGACTAAGGGGTGTATTACTTGGTAAATTGGTCTTACCTTTGGTTGTTCAAACTCGAGTACTTAGTAGATTGGGTTTTCACTATTGGTGGGCCCCCAAATGTAGGAGAGGTATATCACTCCGAGCTGGGTAAACAAATCACTTGTGTTCATTTAATTTCAACTGCGATTATCATCACTATTTAAGATATTGCCTAAGCAGTCAAATAAATGAACTAAGCACAAGTTGTTCAAATAAAAAATCTAAACTACATGCTTATCTCAATCCGTTAAGTGCTTACAACAAATGCACACTCACAGCGAGCCTGTAGTCCAATTGCAACACATCATGCATTTTACCTCCTTCACTAGTCTCTAGGGTATGACGGTGAGGGCCTGAAGGGCCCTTAAATTTGACGCTCAAACCTATCATTTTCAAGACAACTAAACTACTAGAAAAAGTTTATTATGGACTTTTAGGTACATATATAATAAGAGAAAATTCTAATTTTAGTCATTAACTATTGTGGTATTGTCACATTTAGTCAAACTCTTTTAATTTGTCACATTACATCGTTAATTTTCATTTGTTTTTGGTCACAATTAGTCTTTCGTTTTAAAATTTTGTTATCCATAATTTAATAAATATGACTAACATGTAATTTAATCATTCAATTAAAAAATTTACAAGAAGGGAGAGAATTACAAATTGGACATGATAATAAAATTATATGTTAACCTTTTTTTTTATTAAGCAGTGAAATGACAATGATAGGGAATACACCCCAGCATACATACCCTATTGCTCTCGGAATCTAGTCAGATACGAATCACCTCAACACGAGGATTAGTTCCCAATTCGAGTTAACCTAAAACACAGTATCAGACCCACCCAACCTACAAATAGACCCCAATGGCTTAATAAACCTATATCTTAATTTTCTCGTGCTCGGTCATGACCTTAAAGACAACGGTAGTGCTCAAACCGACCCCGATAGTGAATTGCTAATTAGATATATTCTTACACGTGCACGCTTCTCCTTAGTCGTCGGCCGCCGAGTACATGGAGCACACGTGGCGCACATGCTGGCCTCGTGGCATGTGTCCCCTCGAATCCCCTATAAATACTCCATTAAATGCTTGTGAGGCCGGGAGACTTTTGGCGAATTTCATGCCACAATACCACTAGGCTTGAGAACCTCCAACCCCAGGGTTATCACTCCCGTGCTCATCTAAATTTTAAATGTAGAAGTGATTAATATTGTGGCAATCAAATAAAAGTCAATGATATATCGAAGCAATTTTTTTTTCAAAAAAAAAAAAAAGAAAGACTAAATATGATAATGCCACAATAGTGGAAAACTAAAGTGAAATTTACTATATATAATAATTTCAGTAGTGTAAAATCACCTGCTCAACCACAATTTATATAGGAGTTGAAGGATCTAAATAGCTTTTAATCATGACATTAAAACTTCTATATAACTTCTATAACAGCTTACCATTACATGAGAATTTAATTCTGTAATTCAAAATTGGAGTCGACCCGAGTGGTAAACCATTCGGCCAAACTCAAGCCACCCGAATGGTTAGCTCGCAACCCACTACTACAACTAGCCGAGCTACTTGAATGCTAAGCTTTACAACTCGGACAGTGATTCTGTGTTTCGGACGATATTTGTGCCCACGGGTGCCGGAATACACAAGTCAAGCCTTTTTAGGCTCATTTCTGGATTTGATTTGCACCCCCTATGGACGAGAGAGAGCATCTATGTTATACAATTCAATATGCCTTAAAAAGTCTAGTGGTGCAAACTCACTTCCCAAACCAATGTGGGACAAAAGCTGCTTTAAACAAGTGGGTCGAAGCTCGTGGACTGGCCCGCGAGCCAAGCCTGATGGATCTCAGCGCTGCACTATGCTTATTTCCTAGGGGGTCACCCATCCCATGACTGCCGGAAGTCAAGCACGCTTAACCATAGAGTTCTTTGCCTATCTAGTTGTCATATCCTACTTAAAACCAATTGGTGATAGGTAGGTGGACATTAACCATTTAACCACATCCCTCCATAGTAAGCCACAGCGCCACGTCTCGAATCGAGCAGGGGCTGAACTCGGCCAACCCTGCCGACGCCCAACAAAGCCCTATTAAAAAAACTTATATATGTAATTATATATGTTACACAACAAGGCAGCATATTGGCTTGCTGTGCAACATCGTGTGTGTGTGTATATATATATATATATATATATATATATATATATATATATATATATATATACACACACACATACATACATATACATACACACACATGCACACATTAATATTTTTTAAAAAATATAAGTTTGAACATAAAAAATTAATATTATTTATAGACTTTAGACTTTAAAGTTGGATTGTAAACTTGCAATGTTAGTATATATATATAAACCCTGCAGGGCCCGCGAACCCGCGTTAGGCGGGCTAGGGTCGCATGAACCCTAGCCCGCTGGCATAACGGACTAGTCCGTAACAACATGCCAAAAGTTAGGCCCTCGGTGGGTGGACCGATCGTTTTGACAATACTAGTATATACTATATAGCATGGTTGCAGTAGGCGCTATGCACTAGTCGGGCGGTAGACTAGCACCTAGGCAGCGACCTATAAAAACAAAAAAATAATTCATGTGTGTGGGTGTATATCATATATATATATATATATATATATGTATGTATATATATCTTATTTCTCTTATATAAATAAATAAATTTAAATATATATAAATATAATAATAAAATTAACAAGGTCGACTCGCTCGAGTTAACTCGGCTAACTCTGCTAAGTTGGGCAAGTTAACTCGGTCAAATTCGACCGGCCGCCAACTCGACCTAGTCGGACGAGTTAGGTGCTAGGCGGCCAACCACCTAGACGGACGCCTAGGGAGCAATTCGCCTCGATCTAAAAGCGCCTAGCGTCTAGGCGGGGATTTTTGGAGAATGTAACAAAAAAAAGGAGTATATTGACCATTGTAATATTGTATTGCACCATAAAAGGTTTTGCAATTATTTTTTTGTGCGTCCTACGTCTTTTCAATATTAGTAGTTGTATTAAAGCTTAATTAATTTAAAGTCAAGTTTGATACATTCGATACAAAATAATTCAAATGTCATTCATTATATATATCTTTTCAAGATCGAGAACTAAAATACCTATTAAGTTTAATCTTTCATTCAGATTTTTAATTAATACCTTTGATTTTAATTTGTAAATGGATCCATTTAAGTTATTATAATAAAATTCTTACTTTCACTACAAGAAAAATGCACATAGACAACACTAAAAAGACAACAGTTTTTGACAAAAGTGTTTTCTTTTAGGTAAAAGATAACAGTTTTGGACAAAACCGTTGTCTTTGACGCGACACTTTTATCAAAGACAACGGTTTTTACCGAACTGTTGTCTTTAGTGTGTTGTCTTTGTACATTTTGTAAAAAGACAACACCGCAAAGACAACGATTTTTAAAAACCGTTGTCTATGTGCATTTTTTTAAATAAAAGACAACGATTTTATGTAACCGTTGTCGTTGAAGTGTTGTCTTTGAGTGCACTTTAATACACAACACTACAAAGACAACGGTTTTTTAAAATCGTTGTCTTTGCGCGTTTATTTTTTTTTTAAAAAGACAACAATTTTATTTAACCGTTGTCGTATGTGTGTTGTCTTTAAGCACACTTTAATAGACAACACTTCAAAGACAACTATTTATTAAAACCGTTGTCTTTGTGCACCCATTTTTTATTTAGACAACGGTTTCATTTAACCGTTGTCGTTGGTGTGTTGTCTTTAAGTGCACTTGAATATACAACACTACTTCAAAGACAATGGTTTATTAAAATCGTTGTCTTTCTGCACCCATTTTTTATTTAGACAACAATTTTATTTAACCATCAAATTGTATTAGTGGCTTTGACCAGCGAATTGTATTAGCAGTTTGTAAAAAAAATGTGTAGTAAAATTAGCTCTTTAGGTTTGCGGTTAACATGTAAATTAAAATGACCTAAAAGGTATAATAATAATAATAATAATAACAATAAAAAATCAATAGGTTATAATAATAATAATAATAATAACAATAAAAAATCAATAGGTTGAATACTAAATAATAATAATAACAATAAAAAATCAATAGGTTGAATACTAATAATAATAAATAAATAAATAACATCGTGTAATAGCTTGACCCACTATATTTTTTTGAAAAAATACATAAATAAAGACGGAAATACCTTTGTATTTAACGATATTTAAACTATTTTGTTGATTAATGATAAAAAAATGGTCATGTCATAATAATACTAGAAACAAAAGTGAATGTTCTCATAAAAAGAATTAAAAGTGGACTGTCACCTATAAATTTATAACCAAAATATAATTAACTCTAATAATAATACTAATATAAAATAAAAATCAAAATAAAGAATAAAAAAAATAAAGAAGAAGAAGGAAGCAAAAAAAAATAAAAAATAAAAAACAAAAAAAAAATAAAGAAGAAGAAGGAAGCAGCTTGCGCTGCTTCCTTCTGAATTTTCATCCCACTTTTCCCACCGTCCCACATCGGTGGGAAAAGTGGGATTAGAGCCTTGAGGCTCCTATTTAAGGAGCCTCAAGGCTCCATTATATTTTAATTATAATCTATTTAAGGGTTTGCCCCTTAATTCCAAAGTTTCTTTTTAAGGCTCCATTATATTTTAATTATAATCTATTTAAGGGTTTGCCCCTTAATTCCAAAGTTTCCTTTTAATTAATTAGAGGTGTTTTGGAGAAAATTATTTTTTTCCCAAAACGACATATACAAATGTTTCTAAATGTAGCGTTTGTAAAAATTATCAATTAATGAATTTGACATTTTAACATCAGTTTCAACAACATTCAATAGACAACGGTTAAAAACTGTTGTCTTTGTGCGGGACATACAACAACGTCGGTTTTAACAACGCTCAACTGTTGTCTTTTATAGAAGAGACAACGATTTAAAAACCGTTGTCTATGTGCGTGACTTTCAACAACACCGGCTTCAACAACACACTCAATAGACAACGGTTTTTAACCGTTGTCTTTTCTAGAAAAGAAAAAGACAACGGTTAAAAACCGTTGTCTATGTGCGTGACTTTCAACAACACCGGCTTCAACAACACACTCAATAGACAACGGTTAAAAACCGTTGTCTATGTGCGTGACTTTCAACAACACCGGCTTCAACAACACACTCAATAGACAACGGTTTTTAACCGTTGTCTTTTATAAAAAGACAATAGTTAAAAACCGTTGTCTTTGCGCGGGACTTACAACAACACCGGCTTCAACAACAGAAATTGTACCTCATAGACAACGGTTATTACCGTACCGTTGTCTATGAGCATTTTTCTTGTAGTGTTTACTTTTTGATTTATGAGAAAGTCCGCGACTACTATTCGAAGGAGTCGAAGATGTATTATGGACCCATCTTGTGACCTTAACGGGCAAAAGACCACAACATAAAAAGTTAAATTCAAAACCTTATAGTCAACAAATCACATATCCAACCAATCTGGTGTTGCCCTATGTGTGTTTGTGTGTGTTTATGCAAATGATTTTTAATATGTCACATAGGACCTGATATAAACATGAATTTTTAACCTATGAGGATATTATATATATAGTTTTTATACCTTTGCAAAATGTGAAAGACCCATTGTCACATTTGATTCCCATGGAAATGTGTGATTCATGGGATCATTAGCAATCTGCACTTTTCAGGGTATTATTACTTTTTCTTTTTTCTTTTTTTTTTTAAAGTGGGTATTATTGATTTATTGCTTCTAAATTTGATATTCTTTAAAGTCTCTACTGTGATTGCGTGTGTTGTAATAAATGAACGTTTTAAAAGTCTTTGTGGTTGAGCGTCTTTGGATGGTTTGGGTGTGTGGGTCATGGAGGTATGAAAATGAAAGAGAAAACAATGTTCTACCAAAAAAAAAAAAAAAAGAAAGAGAAAACAATTTGACCACTATTATGTTTTTATTTTCATTTATGATTTATATAGGAACATTTGAATCTAAAAATAATATCCCATATTATTAAACATTTTTAATTTCTTAAAAAAAAAAGAGTTGAAAATATTTTTTTAAAACCAGTTAACCATTTGACCTACTTAATTTTAAATTTTATTCATTTATGTACAATTATATATATATATATATATATATATATATATATATATATGTGTGTGTGTGTGTGTGTGTGTGTGTG
>NC_044921.1:12218232-12236116 GCF_003576645.1 Ipomoea triloba
GGGGGGGGGTGGGTAGGTGCGTGCGCGCTTAGGTGCGAACCCTCGCCCTGGAAAGAAATGAGAAAGCTTCGCAGCCGTTCACGTGTCCAGATCAACGAATCAGGTGTTATTTAAAAAAATGACGCGGTGAAATTTTCGTAAATAACTCGAACTTTAGTGCAAGTAATTGTGTTATCAGTGCAAGTAGCTGGTTCACATTTACAAATAAAAAGTGCAAGTAAAAGCACTTACAAGTGCACCTATTTTCACTTACAAGTGCAAATAATTTACCTTGTTAACATTCGTGCACCTAGGTGCAACTAATTATAACGTTAGTTGTAACTAGTTATAACGTTAGGTGCACTTAGTATTGATGGTTAGTATAGATTTTACTTGCACCTATAATACATTTTACTTGCACTTCGATGTTCAATTATTTATGAAATGCCACCGCGGTTTTTAAAAAAATCAGTGTTTCTCATCCGTTACATCTAGACACGTGGACGGATGTATGTCATGCATTTTGAGTCCTCTCCTGGGCGCATCGTTCTCATTTGAACGCGATCTTATATATATATATATGATGGTTCTCATGGGAGTTCGATCATATATATATTAGATCTACTAGATCAATGGTTTGGATTTGTCGCAGGTTCTCACCTGGGATATGGTTCTCACTTGATTAGGGACCATATATATATATATACACACACACAAACACACACACACACACTATAACTTTAGTAGCGTACTGTTGGATTGTCATTTATGATTTTCCTCCTTCATTCTTCAAGTCAAATTTATTTTTCTTCACTGTCTCAAAATCACAAGTTCAACATTGCGTTTAAGATGAATGCAGAATTGAAAATGAATAAAGATTTGTAATTTAAATGTGTCTAAATTTCTAATTAATTATTTTTATTTTAAAATTGAATATTTAGTTGTGTTTTTAATGGGATGCTTGAAATTTTGTCTTTCACTTTTGAATACTTGAAATCTTGTATTATAATTTATTTTATGAGTTAATTCCATTTTTGGTCCTAGATTTATAGGTGGCATTCCACTTTTAGTCCTCTCTTATCAAAACATCCACATTTGGTCCTAGTATTATTGTGGCATGACCATTTTTGGTCTTCCGTCAACAAAATTGTTGAAATGTCGTTAAATACAATGGTTTTTCAATTATTTTTATACAAAGTAAGTTGACCCCGCTATATTTCTATGTTTATTTTTTTGAAAAAATCTGTAATTGAAGACCGAAATACCTTTGTATTTAACGACATTTCAACAATTTTGTTGACGGAGGACCAAAAATGGTCATACCACAATAATACTAGGATCAAATGTGGATGTTTTGATAAAAGAGGACTAAAAGTGGAATGCCACCTATAAATCTAGGACCAAAAATGGAATTAACTCTTTATTTTATTGTTTAAACTTAAAATTCGTCATCTTATCCGCATCCAATCCGCTATTAGAAGATCAGTTTAGATTGAATTCACACCCCAAGCGATGTTGAATGCGAATGAAAATTTTCAAATTGAACTTCAACAGATTGAATGCTAAAAATTTTCCTTAATTGAAAACACTACTTAGCATGTATTAATTTTAGTTAATTAACTTGTACGGCCAATAAGATTGTGGTGGAGCATCATAAATTAGGAACTTTAACTAGAGAGTCACATGTTCAATCACTAACTCTTTTATATGTGCTAAAAAATATATTTAAATTATTGTTGCTATATATGATAGGTTATGAATTTATGATATATTATTATCTTATTTCACATTATTTAGTACTCTATAGCATATTTGGTACAAAAAGTAACATATTTAACTGTCCATCCATTTCATTTTATAAAAAGAAGAAAGAGAAAATATGCCCCCCACCCCAAAAAAAAAAAAAAAAGTTTTTATATTATCATAATATTGTATTGTATTATATTTATAGGTTTTGTCTGAGACAAATCAATATGGGAGATGGAGCTTTGTCGCCCAAACGGAGCTTTAGTGACTAATTGTATTTTCACTTCTAATTCAGTGGCTAATTTAACTTTTTTTTTCCCCTTAAAATAAGACTCATATTTTATTATTTGGTTGGTTGTAAGAAATAAATTTTAAGAATTTCATTGTAGTTTTTGAATTGATTAGTTTAATAAATAGAATTGAAATGATTATTTAAAAGATAAAATTACACAAATCTTATTTAGAGTTGTGTTCAAATAAGAAGCATTCTTAATGTGAAACTGTAAGAACTGTATGAGTGTACACAATCTACTACATGAATGCGCACTAACTACTCTCAGAGTCTCCACCGCCATCAAGACATGCTTGTAAGTAGTTAGCGTGCATTCATGTAACAGAATATGTGCACTCATGCAGTTGTTCGCACAGTTTCACATTAAGCAGGTTTTTACCTGAACGGAAGTCCCTTTATTATATAACAATTATATATAAGTAAACATGTATAACACATACGTATACGTTTACCATATATATGCCTTTGTGTATTTTAAGGTATGATTATACTAAAGAACCTTTGCCAAGACCTTGGGGTCTAAAGGCACCTGGTTGCACTTTCATTTGGAAGAGAGTGGGTTCGAGTCTCAGTGGAAGTGATATTGACTCTTTGTGCTTCAGTAGTTGAGAAAGTAGTTATGAACAGATATTGCATTGTAACAGAGTTAGTAGTGCTAAAAAAAAAATACTAAAGACCCTTACAATTACCACCCCTTAGTAGTCCATTAATGATGTGTCATTTTTTTTTCATTAAATACATAGATCCCTTATTAATTCAAGATGGACTCAACTAATTCATTAATAATCTATAAAAATAAATAATTTTTTTTTTAATTTTGCAGTAATATTGTAAAACAAAATTGTTGTTTGGTGATAACGATATCATGGTTGGTAATATTTTACGTGGCATATTTATAGGAAGGTTATCCAATACACAAATTAAAACAATATTTGATTTTTTGAATCAATTAAAACTTGCACTGCAATTCTTAGAAGATCTACCTGCCATAATTCGAAAGCTTTTTAAAGCTATATCACTGGTGTCTTCTTGCCTATAGTCAGTTTTCTATTTATTCTCTTTCACTTTGTATTTAAAAAAAAAAAAAAAAAACAGTGTACATTTTATTTCGAATATGTCGACATATTTTTGACTAAGTTCATATTTAAGACTTACAAATCTTAGAAAGAGCATACAACAAGTACTAATGACTTTATAAATGATAGATAATATATAATTAAATAAACAATATATATATATATATATATATATATATATATATATATAAGAACCCGTTCAGGTGAGAACGGGGTAGCCCAGGAAAGAACTAAGAACAACTCACAGTTGTCCACGTGTCCAAATCTAATAGATCAGAACACTGATTTTTTTTAAAAATATGGTGGTATTTTTGTAAATAATTAAACATCGAAATGCATGTAAATTGTGTTAAAAGTGCAAGCAACAGTTCCATATAGTGCACCTAAGTGCAAGTAAAATTATGTATTACAAGTGCTAGTAAAATGTACACTGAGCATCAATATTAGGTCCATTAACGCTAGTATAAATGTGTGCAATATTTGTAGAGGTGGGAATAGGCCAGACCCCTTTATAGGGGCCTACGGCCTGGCCTACTTAGGGCCTAGTATAGCTTAGCCTATTTAGTAAAAAGGCCAGACTTAGGCCTAATTAAAAGCCTATTTAGTTAAAAAGGCCTAGGCCAATATTTAAAAGCCCGGCCTACAAGCCCGCAGGCCTAGCCCATTTATATATATATATATTATGATATTTATATTTAATATTTAATTATTATATATTACATTTTATATCTAATCTATTTTTATATTTATAGTTTAACCCCAATATATATATATATATATATATATATATGATCGCGTTCAAATGCGTACTGGCCGCCCAGGAGAGAAATGCGGACGAATCACAGCGCGCCACGTGTCCGGAATGTAGTTGCATCTAACGTTATAACTAGGTGCACATAGGTGTACCCATGTGCATAAATGTTAACAAGGTAAATTACTTGCACCTGCAAGTGAAAATAGGTGCACACGTGCAAGTAAAATGTATTACAAGTGCAAGTAAATTGTACAATGAGCATCAATACTAAGTGCACCTAATGTTATAACTAGGTGCACCTAATGCTATAACTAGGTGCACATAGGTTGCAACCAGGTGCATGAATGTTAACAAAGTAAATTACTTGCACAAGTGCAAGTAAAATGTATTGCAGATGCAAGTAAAATGTATTACAGATGCAAGTGAATTGTACAGTGAGCATCAATACTAAGTGTACCTAATGTTATAACTAGATTCAACCTATGTTATAACTAGGTGCACCTAGGTTGCACCCAGGTGCATGAATATTAACAAGGTAAATTACTTGCATTTGTAAGTGAAAGTATTTGCGAAAATAAGTGCATGAATATTAATAAGGTAAATTACTTGCACTTGTAAGTGAAAATATGTGCGAAAATAGGTGCACTTGTAAGTGAAACTAGGTGCACCAAAGTTCCAGTTATTTACGAAAATGCCACCGCGTCATTTTTTTTAAAATTGCATCTGATTCGTTGATCTGGACACGTGGACGGCTGTGAAGCGTTCTCATTTCTTACCTGGGCGGCAGTTCGCATGGGAGTACATCCCTCTATATATATATATATATATATATATATATATATATATATATATTGTATACATAACTACAACCCTAATTCCTAATATCCAAATCCCAAATACGACTTACTAATTAGTAAACAGTGTTAGATATTACTAGTTACTACTGCTATTATGCTGAATTGCTAATAATTAGTGTTATTAATGACTAGTAATAATTATGCTAGTTGTTTAGTGTTTATAGTTTACTAGCAATTAGTAAAGTAGTAATACTAATGTAATATGAGCCTACTAGTTATTGATTGTAAGATTTATAGATTTGTAGTAATACTAGTAATTAGTAAACAATGTATTGTTGAATTTTGTATAACGAATTTTCACTTATTAAACTTGCGGTGTTGGATATTGTATTATTAAATATAAACTTATAGTTTTGTCATTCATTATGAAATATAAACTTAGGTATTCTTCGTAAATTTTTTACATGTATACTTAAAAGACTTTAAAATGTAGGTCTTAAATAGGTTCAAAGCCTATTTAGGATCTATATTTGAAGCATTTTTAAAGGCCTATATGTAAAATAGGCTTTTAAAAAGGCTTCAGGTGAGGCAAGACCAACTGTATGCTCAGGCTTGAGTCTAAAAAAAAGCATACATACAGGCTCAGGTCCAGGCTCAGGCTTTAGATTTTCATCGCAAGCTCAGGCCTAATTTTCTAAAGCCCAGCTTGGCCTAGCCTATTTCCACCCCTGAGAACATAGTGAATCATGGCATAAAACGGCAACTATGCGTCGTCGCACATGGTGGCCTTGTGTCCTATATAAGTGCTTATATTTTAAGTTAACTATATTACAAACGTTCTTTTTACAAACGTTCTTTTTCTTATTCGAAACGGCAACTATGCGTCGTCGCACATNTATATATATATATATATATATATATATATATATATATATATATTGTATACATAACTACAACCCTAATTCCTAATATCCAAATCCCAAATACGACTTACTAATTAGTAAACAGTGTTAGATATTACTAGTTACTACTGCTATTATGCTGAATTGCTAATAATTAGTGTTATTAATGACTAGTAATAATTATGCTAGTTGTTTAGTGTTTATAGTTTACTAGCAATTAGTAAAGTAGTAATACTAATGTAATATGAGCCTACTAGTTATTGATTGTAAGATTTATAGATTTGTAGTAATACTAGTAATTAGTAAACAATGTATTGTTGAATTTTGTATAACGAATTTTCACTTATTAAACTTGCGGTGTTGGATATTGTATTATTAAATATAAACTTATAGTTTTGTCATTCATTATGAAATATAAACTTAGGTATTCTTCGTAAATTTTTTACATGTATACTTAAAAGACTTTAAAATGTAGGTCTTAAATAGGTTCAAAGCCTATTTAGGATCTATATTTGAAGCATTTTTAAAGGCCTATATGTAAAATAGGCTTTTAAAAAGGCTTCAGGTGAGGCAAGACCAACTGTATGCTCAGGCTTGAGTCTAAAAAAAAGCATACATACAGGCTCAGGTCCAGGCTCAGGCTTTAGATTTTCATCGCAAGCTCAGGCCTAATTTTCTAAAGCCCAGCTTGGCCTAGCCTATTTCCACCCCTGAGAACATAGTGAATCATGGCATAAAACGGCAACTATGCGTCGTCGCACATGGTGGCCTTGTGTCCTATATAAGTGCTTATATTTTAAGTTAACTATATTACAAACGTTCTTTTTACAAACGTTCTTTTTCTTATTCGAAACGGCAACTATGCGTCGTCGCACATGGTGGCCTTGTGGCCTATAAGTGCATATATTTTAAGTAAACTATATTTGCTGAATGATGACATTATGTCAGCAAGCACCAAGTAGTTAGTTGGCGAAAGGTTTGTGGTTTGAATTTGTCAAGGAAATTAAAAACAATTATTGTCATGTCAAGTAAGATTCTTGCCTACTACATCAATAATAATTAAACAAAAGAAAAACAAAAAAAAAAAAGAACAAAAAAACAAAATACAAAACAAAACATTGCTAGACTCCTCTGATTTTTTGCTATATTTTCTTTACCGGAAATGACAAATCATACTTTTTTAGTAAAAAAATTTATATATTTAGTCATTTAGTTATAACTCAAGGACTAAATTTGTACTACAGGTATAATTGAAGGACTAAAAGTGCAACTTTTTTTAAAACAATGCATTGACTGTTCAATTTTATTCATTCTGTAGGTCCTTTTAACTTAGCAATGTCAATGATGGATAATAGAGGGTAGATGGTGAAAAATGATGGGAAGAGTGAATTGACATGCAACATATATCAATTAGGTGAAAGGAAAAACAAAAGAAAAACTAAAAATGTAATGCATTCTCAAAAATAATGATCAATTAACACATTGTGAAATAGTAAGTAAAATAAAAATACATGTAATATAACTATGAAATTTCATAATAACACATTATACAGGCAGTCGTTATACCGTGGACCATGGTCCACCATATAATTTGCGTTATACAGGATGCTCTCATCTGGCGAGCTACATGTTACTACACCTGGTTGTGTAACAACACATGGTTAAATTGCGATAAAGATAAAATTATACTCTATTTTATTTTATGTCAAACAAAAAGAAAAAGAAAATAAAGAGTATATTTGTCGCATTTTTTTTCTTCTCTCAATTTATTTGGGTAATATGATTTGATGAATTTCTATGAATATTCTATTAACTTAGTATTTAGTTATACTTTACAAATGGACCTTCGGATCCAGCCAGACTTTGTATATCCTTGTGTCTTATAAAAATTCCCGAAGGATAATTTTGACTAGTACATATTAATGGTCCTTTCTAAAATCATAATTTGTCTGCCTCACCTTAGTCTTCTAAATGAAATGATTGATTCTAAATCAGTTATATGCACAAATGTGACCTAACTAAAGTTGTGTCAAGCAGAATGTCTCTAGCACGAATTTAATTACCGAGACCTTGTCTTCTTTTGCTCACCACCCTCTTCCCATAACTGTAGAAGCTCAACCACATGTTGATGCAAATATATAATGCATGCCCAACTGGCTCTACACCGGTACTCGAAGCACAAATGTCACTTACTAGTGCAACACCAAGAGGGGATGCGGAAGAGGACGGGAAAGAGGTATGGTCGAGGTGGCAACAACAATCAGTCCCAGAAATTGACTACAAAAGCAAAAATGATCATACTCGACCAAAAACAACCAAAGTCATAACTTTGGCCCAACAGTAAGTTATGCTTCACGTTGGGTGTAAAAGGCACTGGTCACGTGCGTGCCACACCCTGAAGCATTTTGCTGAAACCTAAGCGAGCACCACAATGTTGAATCCAACCAAGTTGCCTTGCCTGAAGCAAACTCTCTTGTTGATCATATTGATGACCTCTTTTCCTTGTGTTCCCGTTTGAATGTTCTTTATATCCAAACATCTAATTACCATTATTGATAAGGTTCCCTTTATGTGCTCCGGTAGAGCATCACTTTTACTCCGTAAACTTAAAAGAACATTAAGTTCATTGGTTTTCATAACAAAACCAGAAATGTTTATATATTGAATTGAACTACCTTATCATAACCTACTTCGATATCCTTCATCCAATAAGTAGACGTATGTTACTCACGATCTACAAAGACGGATATAATCTAGTACTTTATGGATAATGCCAAATTCCCGGATTATCAAATAAATGCTAAACCATTGTTTTTGAACCTCCAATGTTGCCGAATACTTATTGGGGAAATGTAGAATTCAGGATGCTATTTTAAACATTTCGACACACTACATATCTTTATTCCCCCTTACATTTAATACGTGGATTTCAAACAAACATTTTCCAAAATCTGCGTTTCTGTTCTTAATGGATGCAGTCCAATATATTACATCTCCACCATAATATACCTCTACAACCTCCATCTGATGTCTCAAATATTGCCCCTCAAAGAGACACAATGGCTACACTGACTGCATAAAGATCGATTCACAACATTAGGGGGAGATATGATCAAGTTGAAATGGAATGCCGTGAAATTTCATCACTGGATTAAATGATCTTCAAAATTTAAAACCACGTACCAATTAAGTTGAACTGGAAGTTTAAAAAGAAATCTGCCAAAATAAACATATTCATAAAAAGACTGACTAGGTCCCATACAGATTCCCCAAATTGGACCATATATATATATTGAATCTTAAAACTTATGTCTTTATTAAGACATTTGTCCAGATGACGAAAACCCTAGTAAGGTGCACCGAACAAACAAAATACTAGGGACGCGGAACAACCAGATATTAATAACTATGGGAAATGTCAACAATCTGGTTACTTTAGAAATTTTCATAAATTTTATAAATATGGGAGAAAAATATATATTATAGTTGTCGACAACACACACCTATATAATTGCTCATTTAAATAAACTAGATCCAAGTGAGGTGCCAGATGCATCCTCATTATTTAATATTTAAAGGAACAATTAAGGCATAACTCGATTCGCTAAAATAAATTCTCTTGATAAAACGTACACCATTGAATGTTAACTTTGTTGGTTACAAATTGGTGTTGTACGAAAGAGAAATGAAAATGATGAGGTGGTATAATAGCGAATGTTTGTAGCACATAGGTCCATGCAGATACCCTTGATTGATTTTTATCAAATCTCTCATGTACGATGACATTAAGTTTCGCTATACAAAATAAATGACAGAATAAACTTAGATATGCAACTAATGAGTGTCGTGACCACATGAAAAGTATTATGGTCTTTATATGACCTTATATTGATTAACTGATTAATTCTCCTTTTTGAAGAAGGAATTGCGTGTCATTATGAGTTCTTTAAAGGATTGCGAATGGAGTTATTATCCTTATTTAGAAGGGATAATATGTACCATAAGTGTTCTTTGTTGAGTTGTAAATGAGCGCAGAATTGCTAAATATGATATAATAAACGGGGAGAAAGTTGCAAATAAATACTTAAATAGATGAACCCCGAAATTCTAAAGATTATGCCCTGAAGGCTTATGATTGTACTCTTTTTCCCTTAACTAAGTTTTCCCACGGGTTTTTCTTAGTGTAAGGTTTTTAACGAGACAATCAGGAAGGTTGTTGTCTTCAGAGGGAGGAACAACATCTCAGGTACATATAAATTATTAGTCCAAAAGACCAACAACTCTTATAATCCTGAAGATTAAATCAAGAAGATTGTGGTTGTACTCATTTTTCTTAACTAAGTATTTTTCTCACGGGGTTTTTCTTAGTGAAAAGTTTTTTTTTTTAATGAGGCAACCAATACAATATATGATTTTACAAACATCATGCACTCTTTTCTTCATCTAGGTTTTTTTCCCACGTGGTTTTCCTTGTGAAGTTTTTAACGAGGCATGAAAGTATTTTGTACTCTTTTCGTGTATAGGTTTTTCCACATGGTTTTCCTGGAAAGTTTTTAACGAGGCAAGATTTTGGACAAATAATGTCCAAGGGGGAGTGTTATAAATAAATGTATTTAGTGACCATTATTTTTTAACCGTTGTAACGGTCACCATTATGATTGTTATTATTACTACTGTTATATATATATATGTCCTTTGTAACTTGTACATAGAAGATGGAATGAAAACAGTTTCTCCCTATCCTTTGTTGTCTCTCTATCCCTTTACTCTTTACCTGCAATGGTCATCGGTTAGGAGCTAATGGCCAACGGGCAAACCACCTTACAACAGGATCGAACCCCTGTGGTGGAGTATTGTCGTATTGATTTTTTGGACTGCAACAAATAGAGAAAGTATAGAATGAAGAAAGTAAAAAAAGTGTGGACACATCCACACTCTCCATCTTGAAGAGTGAAAAAAGTGTGGACACATCCACACTCTCCATCTTGAAGAGTGATTTAAGTGTGGACACATCCACACTCTCCATCTTGAAGAGTGATTTTGAATCTTTTAAAATTATTTTGAAATTTGATTTCAATTTTAATTAATACTTCCCTCTGTAATTTTTTTAAGTAGTTAATTCTAGAAATGGTCTCTTAATTATTGACCTTTATGTCAAGCACCTTGTACTCAGTTAGCATCTATGTGACTCTCCTTATAGAGGGCTAAGATCAATTTTCACTTTTTATAGGAAGACCCCATTCTCATTTGATCATGCCCATATATATAGAGGAGGGTTCAGGTGAGAACAACCCCTATAAAAAGTGTGGACACATCCACACTCTCCATCTTGAAGAGTGAAAAAAGTGTGGACACATCCACACTCTCCATCTTGAAGAGTGATTTAAGTGTGGACACATCCACACTCTCCATCTTGAAGAGTGATTTTGAATCTTTTAAAATTATTTTGAAATTTGATTTCAATTTTAATTAATACTTCCCTTTGTAATTTTTTTAAATAGTTAATTCTAGAAATAGTCTCTTAATTATTGACCTTTATGTCAAGCACATTGTACTCAGTCGGCATCTATGTGGCTCTCCTTAATGGAAGGTCACAGAATCGAACCCCGGTGGTGGGGTATTGTCGTATTGATTCTTTGGACTGCAACAAATAGAGAAAATATAGAATAAAGAAAGGAAAAAGAAAAAACAATATTGACCATTAACAATTTCTATCATTGACTTTCAATTTGATCATAATTGGTCCCTTGACTATTGATTTGGTTCTCTAGTTAAATATACCTTTAAAATGCATTAAATTTAAGGGTGATGAAACAAAGGATGTAGCATGGCTCAAATTAGCTTATGCATCAACTTATTCTTCACATTCCTACTAATGATGAGCCCAATATATGAAGTTTATGAGTCCAATTTGTCCATCTCTACGACAAACCAATTTTTACATTCATACATTTAAATTTAAAGCTTACTAAACATATACTATGTATTTAACTAGATGACCAAATATAAAACAAAATCAATAGTCAATGAATCATTTTATAATCAAATTGAAAGTCGATAATAAAAATTGGTAAAAGTAAATATTAAATAGATCATTTATAGAATTAACTCTTTTTTAAAAATAAATGTATAATATTCGTAATACATGTTCACCTTCAAGGCGGCTTCAATATTATTTATTTATAATTATAATATACGGAGTAATATTCGTAATAAATTAATTTAATCATAATTGACTTTTTGGGCTACAACAAATGGAGAAAATATATTAAACAAATACTAACTTGTAATATATCAAAGTTGATAATACTTAAAAAAAATAAGTTTATTATAAATATATTTGAGCATCGCTTGAGGATTATACTAATAAATAAATGTTATGTATCGGTAGATACTTGAATTAATATTATAATTATTTTTTAAAAAAGTAATGGCTTTATTTGTTGAATGCTATGTACGATATTAAAAACGGAATATGTATACACATGTGTGTCATCACAATAGTTACATTTGAATATTTTAATTAAATTTGCAATAACATATTCGATTTATTGAATATAATACCAATATGATGGAAAATCCGATGGAAAGTGGTTTTTGGGTTTTATGTTGAATTGAAGTTGCAAGGCCCATTCAAACTAAGGCCCATTCCAGCAGCATTAGCGCTCACGTCTTTTTCTCCATAAGTGGACCATGATCCAATACAATGATAGTTTTTTTTTTTTTTTTTTTTTTTTTTTNTTTTTTTTTTTTTTTTTTTTTTTTTTGGTTATCGTAAATCAATGGCGTGTCACATTACAGGTATATGTATATTGTCAAATGAAATTGTAGTGGAATTAAATTGATAATTTAATGTTATTACAATGAATTTAGTATGTGTGGAAACTGAAACTAAAAAACATGACTCATGCAATAATATATTATTTGACAGGATAATTGGGTACCCGACCCGGAACCACTGGCAGGACCCAAAGGCAAGACAATTGACGTTCAACTAGCTGTTCAACACTTCACTCCTCAGCATCAATGCTCAACGGCTCCTCAGCTCCTCAGCATTAATGCCCAACGGTTCAGCTCCTCAGCATTAATGCTCAACGGCTCCTCAGCTCCTTGGCATTAACGCTCCATTACTGAGCTGAGGAAGATAAAAAGGCTTGCAACACTTGTAGAGGGACGACACTTCTTATTAGACAAAACACACACTAAACTAATACTGTACTCAATATTACACAAGTAATACTCAAATACATCCGGTAACACATTATTACCGTCATTGGTGCTTTCATTGAGAGCCGAGATCATATCTCAGGCAAACTTCACAAATCACAAAACACCCAGCTCATCTCATCACTGTCGATGGTCATCCCGGATCCAGCAGCTCTCATGGTTCTCATCTAGTGAATAATGGTCACCCCTCGGGTGATCTTCGTAAACAGCTCAACAATAACCGCGTGGGAGATCACCGCAAGGGTGATCTCCGTAGCCAACTCAACAACAACCACAGGCGCTTCCTCCTCAAGTGCGTCCGCCTTCTTCACTTGTGCGTTCACCTCTTGTAAGCAGTGGCGTTACCCGGTGAACGCTGCTCCCATCCAAGCAGTGGACTTACAAGCAGTGGCGTTTGCTCCCTCAAGTGCGTTCACCTCCTCAAGTGCGTTTGCTTTCTCCACTTGTGCATCCACCTCCTGCACTTGTGCATTCACATCCTCCACTGGTGCATCTGTCGCCTCCACGAGCGGCGTCACTTCCTCGAGCAATGTCACCTCCTCGAGTGCGTCGTATCCTCCTCAAGTGCATTTGCTTCTTCCTCAAGTGCGTTTGCTTCCTCCACTTGAGCATTCGCCTCCTGCACTTGTGCATTCGTATCCTCCACTGGTGCATCTGTCGCCTCCACGAGCGGCGTCTCTTCCTCGAGCAATGTCACCTCCTCGAGCAATGTCACCTCCTCGAGTGCGTCGTATCCTCCTCAAGTGCGTTTGCTTCTTCCTCAAGTGCGTTTGCTTCCTCCACTTGAGCATCCGCCTCCTGCACTTGTGCATTCGTATTCTCCACTGGTGCATCTGTCGCCTCCACGAACGGCGTCACCTCCCCGAGCGACGTCACCTCCTCGAGTAGCGTCACCTCCTCGAGCAACGTCACCACCTCGAGCAATGTCACCTCCTCGAGCAGTGCCGCCTCCTCAAGTGCGTCGTATCCTCCTCAAGTGTGTTTGCTTCTTCCTCAAGTGCATTTGCTTCCTCCACTTGAGCATCTGCCTCCTGCACTTGTGCATTCGCATCCTCCACTGGTGCATCTGTCGCCTCCACGAGCGGCGTCACCTCCCCGAGCGGTGTCACCTCCTCGAGCAACGTCACCACCTCGAGCAACGTCACCTCCTCGAGCAGCGCCGTCTCCTCAAGTGCGTCGTATCCTCCTCAGGTGGCGTCACCTCTCATATTACGTAAAAATAAAAAATAAAATAAAATAAATATGCCGAGGTCATCACCTCGGCCAATTTGGGCCGAAGTCGTCACCTCGGCCAATTTTTTCCGAGGTCGTCACCTCGGCCATGGCCGAGGTCCCGCACCTCGCCAACAATGATAACAAATAAAATGGGGTCGCCTCATCCACGGCGTCGCCTCCTCCTTCTCCAACGTCACCTTCTTCAAGGAGTGTCCTACTTGTCAAGTGGCGTCGCATCCTCAATGGCGTCGTCTCCCCATCCACGGTGTCGCCTTCTTCAAGCATCGTCCTGCTCATCAAGTGGCGACGCCTTCTTCAAGGAGTGTCCTGCTTGTCAAGTGGCACACCACCTCAGCCATGGCCGAGGCCCCGTGCCACGGGCACTGTGGCCAAGGTCCCACACCTCGGCCACAATGATAAAAAATAAAAATAAAAATATAAAATCTAAACTCTATTCCCTTAGGGCCGGCAAGAGATCCGATCTCGCTAGCTACCTGACGGGAGAGTGTTTTCCTGAGTCAAGCCGAAGGCTTGGTTTCAAAGAACACCAAATTCTATTCCCTTAGGGCCGGCACAAGATCCGATCTCGCTAGCTACCTGACGGGAGAGTGTTTTTCTAAGTCAAGCCGATGACTTGGTTTCAAAGAACACCAAACTCTATTCCCTTAGGACCGGCACGAGATCCGATCTCGCTAGTTACCTGACGGGAGAGTATTTTTCAGAGTCAAGCCGAAGGCTTGGTTTCAAAAAACATCACACTCTAGTCCCTTAGGGGTGGCACGAGATCCGATCTCGCTAGCTACGTGACGGGAGAGCAGACCTTCGACTGGTCGAGGTGAACTCGCACGCAAAAACGTCAAAAAAAAATTGCAACTGGATCGAGGCGTGGCCGACCTCGGCCACCCATGGCCCGAGGCCGACCTCGGCCAGTCTTGGCCATGGCACAACCTCGGCTACTCTTTGTCGAGGGCCGACCTCGTCACTCTTGGCCGAGGCCCGACCTCGGCCACTCTTCAAAAAGAAAAAATAATAATTTTTAGACACTTAATTACTCCTAAACCACCTCAATGGCTCTCGTTGGCTAGGGAGTGGGGGGATTGGTGACAGGATAATTGGGTACCCGACCCGGAACCACTGACAGGATCCAAAGGCAAGACAATGGACGTTTAACTAGCCGTTCAACACTTCACTCCTCAGCATCAATGCTCAACGGCTCCTCAGCTCCTCAGCATTAATGCCCAACGGTTCAGCTCCTCAGCATTAATGCTCAACGGCTCCTCAGTTCCTTGGCATTAACGCTCCATTACTAAGCTGAGGAAGATAAAAAGGCTTGCAACACTTGTAAAGGGACGACACTTCTTACTAGACAAAACACACGCTAAACTAATACTGTACTCAAACACTGTACTCAATATTACACAAGTAATACTAAAATACATCCGGTAACACATTATTACCGTCATTATCAAATAAATCTGAAGTGTAATTAAAATGATACTTCAATGTTAGTATAATAAAACTAGTGTCTCTAAAGTGTGAAACTAAAAAGCATAACTCATACAATAACATATATTGTCAAATGAACCGTCAAATGAACTTGAAGTAGAATTAAAATGATACTTCAGAGTTACTATAATGAAACTAGTGCGTATGAAAAATGAAACTAAACAATTGAGCTCATTCAATAACGTATATTGTCAAATGAACCTGAAATGTAATTAAAATGATACTTCAACGTTACTATAATGAAATTAGTGCACGTGGAAAATAAAAAGTGGAGCTCATAGAATAATATATATTGTCAAATAAAACTAAAATGTAATTAAATAATACAACATTGTTTAACTTTATGATTCACGTAGATATATGGACCATGGTCCACAATAAAATTTGCCTTTCCCCATTTCACCAATATGGTTGTTTAAACATTCACTTTTGTAATTCTTTTTATGTTTAAAAAAAATCTATAAAAATAAGTTTATCTGAGAAGGAGTGGCTAAATTAATAGAGTATGATTCTTGTATATGAAATATAACACTCTCTTTGGGGGAAACCACAACAAAGTTGGTAAGACTGTTGTTTTGGTAATTAATTAACTACAATGTTTAAAGTTCGACTTCCAACAGTAACGACCTATTGGCCTTCTTGGTTTGAGTCAGTTAGCTATGGACATGTTGTTTTACCTCCTTTTGCTTATTTGCTGGCTAGGGAGACAATGCAGGATTAACTCAATGCACATCCTCGAGTAGTGGTTACAAGTTTAATTCATCACTTAAAAAAAAACACACTATTGGTGGAGCCCGTTATAGGCTAATATATTTTAAAACAATTTTGTGAAATATTAAGTCTATTTTAACTAGAGGTGTCAAAATGGGTCAGCGCAGCCCATATGAGCTGGCTCATCACGGGTTTAACCGAAAACGGGTTAGGGCAAGTCATCCCCATTTTAAATGAGTTACAAAAATCGTAACCCAGCTCGTCAAAGAGTAGGTTGGCGGGTTAAATGGGCCAACGTGCCAACCCACTTATTATTAATTATTTAATGATTTTTTATACTTTATTTGTAAAAATATTAAAATTTTTGTATACACAAAAATTTGAACATTTAAACTTAAGTTAACAATTAACACTACGAATTGAACACATTTATCCTTTTGAACAAATTTCATGTGTGTTTATATATATAGAATGTATATTTATATAATTATATTTTAATTTTTAATTTATAATATATAATTATAATTTATTAAATTTATATTTAACACTAATATATTTTACATGAAATATTTTTTTTTATTTTTGTAAATATTTTATAATTATTTTATAAAGTTTATAAAATATATAATTCATATATAAAAATATTTAACAAGTGTTCTTAGCATAATTAGTTTTAATAGTGTTAAATTAATTGAGAGATTAAGAGTTCAATTCTTGTAATAAACAATATTTTTAAACACTAATACAAACCTCAATCGCATTAAAAATATAGTTAGAAAAACTTGGGGTGGGAATGGTGGGTTATACAGGCTAGCCTGTGGGTTACACGGGTCATCCTCCATAATCCACTGCTCTCCATGGGTTAAATGGCCAGGGTTAGAGAAATCTCTAACCCAGCCAGTCTAACAAACGTGTTAAACCAGCCCAATTCATCGAGTTGGGTCCATCCTCAATCACACTAAGGGTGTGTTTGAAAATCCGAAAAATGATTTCTAGAAATCAATTTTTGGGTTTTCGGTGTTTGGGAAGGAGGAAAATGTAATCAATGGAAAATAAGTCATGGCCAATGGAAAATAAACCATTTTTTTTAAAGGAAAATGACTTCCTTTTTTTTTGGGGGGGGGGGGGGGGGGGGGGGGGAGGATTTTGTGTATATATAAAAATACTCCATAATAAAATAAAAAATAATGTGATGCAATAAAGTATCAGTTGTTACGACCCTAAATAGGACCTTAAATCCTTAATGGATAGAAAAGTCCGGGTAATATTTGGTGTTGGGAAAATCCTTAAATAGGATTTTTGGTTCGCGGAAAATATTTGAAGGGAATTAAAAGTGAAATTCCATAGAAAAGTAGTTACTAGGAAGATAAATTATGTTATTTGGTGCTAAAAACCTTGTGGTCTAGTGGTACCCGGTGTCCCGATTTACACTCCCACATGGATGATGGGAGTGGGTTCGAGCCATGGTGTTTAGAGATGGTAATGGATGGTTCACTCGTTTCTTGACTCAGTTTTGAGGATGAAGATGAGTTCCTTGTTTGTTGATTTGGATTGATAGTATATTCATTGTTTTTTTTTTTTGTATTTTTTTTGTTAATAAAAATCTGTGGATTTTGGGGATGAAGATGAACTGGTTGTTGGGTAAAGTCTCAAATATGAAAAAAAAAAAAAAAAAAAAA